>NW_004444221.1:40633-50729 GCF_000243295.1 Trichechus manatus latirostris
TCTAAGATACCAACGATTTCTGGCTAAATAAGTTAAATGCTAAGACAGCTCTCACTATCTTTGTTAAACTAGAATTTTCTTTTGTCAAATTATCTTTCTAATATAGTTGGAGTTCAGAGAGATTCTCATTTAAAAAAAAAAATCGTTACCTGAGATGGGACAATGCAGTAGTGTTTAGTTGTGTTTCTAGAACCCTGGGTTCTAATATCAGCTCTGTGTGATACCATGCTGATATTATTATGGACCTCAGTTTCCTCATTTGTAAAGTGAGAAGATCTCATATAGCTCTAGCATTTTGTGATTTTAAGGTGTAATATTTAACTTGACACACCATGTAACATAAATTCTGTGTCGTGCAGTTCTCCTTCAAGTCCTACTCAACCTTTCTGCTATTGTTTAGGCAATTAGGGCATTGATTAATTTACCGGTTATTTTTTTGAGGAACAGAGAGGTTGTCACTAAAGATATACTGTAATTTATTAATCTTTTTTTTCACAAATGAATTAAAGTCCTGAGAAGACATTGCATGCAAACTTTGGCAAGATACAGACTGGTATTAGATCCCAGGGAGATTTTCAGCAAATTATTAGTAATTATGTATGATACTTCATTTTGTAATTTTTAAATGTGGTAGTCAACCAGTATCAAGGGATTGCTATGACAATTGTATAAAGTCCTGAACCTAAAGCATAAACAAGACGAATAATTGCTACCATCAATCATCTTTTTTCTTTATCCCTCACATCTATGTGCATTCCTTGACTACCTCTGTTAAAGCTTGAATTCACCTTGCTTATGTAGGTGTAATGTGGTATATCCATACAATGGAATAGGATTCAGTAACAAAAAAGTAACAAACAAATGATATATGTTGCAACATGGGTGAACCTCAAACACATTTTGCTAAGTGAAAGAAGCCAACATAAAAGATATGGAATGCCCAGAAAGGTAAACTTATAAAGCCCAAAAGCAGATCAGAAGTTGCCTGGGACTGCGGTATAGGGGTGGAGATGGACTACAAACCAAACTGTTTAGCATGATGGAAAATTCTAAAACTGGATTGTGATGATGCTTGTACAATTTTATAAAATAACTAAAAACCACTTACGATCGGTGAATTTTATGGTATGTATATTACAATTCAATATAGCTATTAAGAATTATATATTCCCAGACCCAGGAAATCAATCTATATTCACACAAATGCAAAAAGACATGTATAGATGGATATTCATTTCTGCATTGTTTTGAATAGAAAATAAATACTTGAAATCACCTAAATACTCATCAGTGAGATCTAGTTAAAAAGCCATGAAATACTATGCAGGTATTTTAAAAATGAGGTATTGAAATGGAAAGATCTACAAGATACGTTGTTCAGTAAGGAAAGCAGAATGCAAGACATGTTATGAATAATATAGAAAAACAGTATATACACACATACATGTATATGTATGCAAACGTGCCTGTTGGTATATCATTAGAGAGTCTCTAGAAGAATGCATAAAAAATCAATAATAATGTTGTTTCATGAGAAGAGAACTGGCTTAAGGGTTTCATTCAAAAGGAGATCTTCTTTTTAAAGCATATCCTACATATCTTTTGATTTCATATCACATGCACTTAACACATTATTCTACCCATGAATAAAGTGAAATTAAAAAAAAAAATGGACTTCCTCTTCTGGGTAGTACATAGTAGGTCAGTACAGGTCAATGCTCCCGTTGATAACAGCTAGAAAGTCTGAATAAATTATAAAAGTCATATTTTTTTAAAGCACAGAAAGGCATCCAATGTCACAAAACAATTTGTGTATTAACTCTTTAATGAGAAACTAATTTGCTCTATAAACTTTCACCTAAATCATCAAAAAAAAAAAAAAAATAGTAGTGCAGACAGCTATGGAATCAACAAAGACTTGATGGGCTAAAATTTCAGAAGGGAAAACTGTTAAGGGGTTAGCTGAAGATTCAGGGCATCTCTTTTATTCCTTGAGAATTTTTTCTAATTCTGGGATCGGCTTGGAAGTGACCCTGGCAGAAGGAAGCTTTTGGTGAAATGAGAAATGAACAAAACCTCAAGCAATGGCGTACGACTAGCCTGAGAAAACTGGAGAGTTGAAGAGCTTCAAACGCACAGCTAGTTTTCTCCCCAAGAATTTTACTGAATTATGAGACTGTATAAAAAGATAAAGAGCTAGACCAATAGCTTATGAAAGACAAAAGTAAAATATCCTTCCATCTCACTAACAAAGACCTGCCAGGAAAGTGTCTTCTGAGATGCTGGTAATATTCTGTTTCTTGATCTGGGCGCTTGCTACATGGCTATGTTTAGTTCTCCTGAAAATTTATTGAGCTGTATACCTATAATAACATGGAGCCCTGGTGGTGCAGTGGGTAAGAGCTTGGCTGCTAACCAAAAGGTTGGCAGTTCGAATTCACCAGCCGCTCTTTGGAAACACTATGGGGCAGTTTTACTATGAGTCGGAATCAACTTGACAGCAATGGGTTGTTTTTTTTTAAATACCTATAATATATGAATTTTCAACATGCATATACTACTTCAATAAAAATGTAATAAGTGAAATTTGATGTAAAATATCTGATCTTACATGTTAACAAAATCATTAACAGGTAATTGAGAAGTATATTTCATAGAAACCCTAACATACTGAATAAAAAATCCAACAATAACAAAATGACAAAAATTAAACTGAAAAGGAACAACTGAGGTTCCTAATTAAGTATGTTATTTATTTGCAGTAATTCTCAACATCTACCACCCATCTATTAGTTTGTCATATTGTAGTGGCTTGTGTGTTGCTACAATGCTGGAAGCTATACCACCAGTATTTCAAGTACCAGCAGGGTTACCCATGGTGGACTTGCTTCAGTGGAGCTTCCAGACTGGGAAGAAAGACCTGGTGATTTACTTCTGAAAATTAGCCAATGAAAACCCTATGGATCACAACAGAATATTGTCTAGTACAGTTCTGGAAGATGAGCCCCCTAGGTTGGAAGGCACTATATAACGGCCACAACAATGGACTCAAACATATCAATAGTCATAAAGATGGTGAAGGACTGAGCAATGTTTCATTATGTTGTACGTAGGGTCTCCATGAGTTGTAGCTGACAACAATTCTCAACAGAAAGCATATCAGAGAAAATTGCAGGCTGAGAGTTTCTTCGACCAGTTGTTAAGTCAATACAAAGATATTAGGTTGTACATAGTATATCATTTGGAGCACTGGTGGCATAATAGTTAAGAGCTTAGCTGCTAACCAAAAGGTCAGCAGTTCAAATCCACCAGCCACTCCTTGGAAACCCTGTGGGGCAGTTCTTCTCTGTTCTATGGGGTGTCTGTGAGTCAGAACCGACTCAACTGCACCCAACAACAACAGCAAATCATTTAGGAGCTTTGCTGTATATTATGGTTGAAACTAAAAAATAAAGGATCCTTGTATAAGAGAGATCTGAAGAGTAATAATCTTATTAAAAGAATTGTGACCTATCCAGATTCCGTAAATGGTCAGAAAACGCAATGATTTAGGCCCTTACATAAAAAAGGAGGAATGCAGCTTATTTGGTAAGAACAAACCACATGAACTTGCCAATATTTACTTATTTTTAACCTAAATTATTCACTTTTATCTGACTCAATGTAATAATATCAAAATCTAATATATTTTACAAGGATTCCATTTGCTCATTGAAATCTTCTCATTGCTTTTGTGATGGGAAAGGCACGTAAAACGTCTTCCTAAAACTGGATTCATACAATCAGATTATTTTTCTGTGGGAGACCGAAGCATATTATCAGAGCATGAGAAAGTTACTTCCTTACTGGAAGGATGTAAGATCTAATCAAGCCCTAGTTAACTAATGTGGTATCTCTCCTTTGTATGTTGAGGTAACTAACCAATATATAACTAGCCCTACTTCTAATATTTATAACTTATCATTTCATCATCTCAGCTCGAGAAATCTCCTTTGCTCTCTTTAAGAAAAATAGATGAGACAAATTAAACCTTAGGATACAACTTCTGATTCTGCTTGAGTAAAAGATGATTGCAGTCAAACGGGAGAGGGACTTCAATAAGCTGGTGGCTTCTGTGTTGTCGAAGACGTGGAAATATTTATAATTAGTCACTACATTTAGAAAGAGGAATTGCCATGTTTCTACCACATGTGGTATGGTATGAACAGTTGCATAGATTTGGCATCATTGATTTCATTCATTTCCTCGTGAAGAGATCAGATTGTTTGAGCCACAGAGAAATAATGTCTTTTCAATAATCCAGTTGAATTGTCACTGGAGCTGAACTTGTTGTTATCCTGACAGGAAATACGGCCTCTGGTTCTTCTGAATTAGTTGGTTCATTTGTTTGTTTCAGTAATGTTGTCAGCTCTTCCTTAAGGGCTGGTTTATGTGTCAAGGGCTTCAACAAGAATAGAATAGGAAAATCTTCCATAGGGACTTGGGAGGGGGCACTACAGGGTGAGGGAAGTGCATGCCGTGCCCAAGACTTAAGGCATGGGCTGTCTTGATACACATCTCCCTTGTTCTTGAGTTTCCTGTTTGCCATTTTAAAGTAAAAGAGACAAAATCTTAATTTTTTTTAAAGTGAACTACAAGAACATAGTAATATAAGGAAAAAAAAACAGTCGTTAAGTGACTATAAAGTCCAGTGACAAAGACTACAGTATGGAGGTAAGCAAGTCCTATGGATTGATGTAACAGGAAATGCTTACCAGATGTTCTGCACAGCTGTACTCTCAGCATTGGGGTTGGCTGCAGAAGAGGCCCAAAGTGTTGAAAATTGAGTTTCCTAATCAAATGACCACAGCAAGAAAACCACAGACACATAAACCTTTGGGAAATGCCTCTGGACCCACTGGAACACTTAATGGTTGATGGAGAAATTTCAATCAAGCACAAGAAGATACAGCTGGGATCTCTTGTCTCTCAGAGACGCAACCATTATGCCCGTTTTTCTTGCCAAAAGAAATTATCAATACCTTCTTTGATTAGTCATTGGCTTGGGCTATCTGTATGCTAATTTCCTCAATTAAAGTGGATAGTTTAGGGTTTGTTATTTTGTAATTCAGTTTAAGTCATATTACAATAAAAAAAAATCTTCCTATAAATAAGAAAAAAATCACTTTATTTTCAGAAATATCATTTTCGGTTTTATGTTCTAAAATACACAGATATCTGT
Organism: Trichechus manatus latirostris; assembly: GCF_000243295.1. Taxonomy (NCBI): domain Eukaryota; kingdom Metazoa; phylum Chordata; class Mammalia; order Sirenia; family Trichechidae; genus Trichechus; species Trichechus manatus. The sequence goes on from NW_004444221.1 coordinate 45,855, forward strand.
ATGCCTTTTTATCAAGTGATCATAACCTTAGACAGTAAACACATTTTATATGTTTTCCACCTCTTCTAGCCAAAACTAATCTTGAGCCTTCTCACTATAAAGCAAAGTTGAGTTTGTTTATCACCTCAGTAGAAGAGAGAACTTTTAGTCACCATACTCACAACTACTCTTTGTACACACGTTGTTGTTTTTCTCAGTTGCCGTTGAGTCCATTCCAACTCATGGCGATCCCACATGTGCAGAGTAGAACTGCTCCATAGGGTTTCCAAAGCTGTGACCTTTTGGAAGCAGATTGCCAGACCTGTCTTCCGAGGTGTCTCTGGGCGAGTTCAAATGGCCAAACTTTCAGCTAGTAGTCAAGCACTTAACCATTTGCATCGCTCTGCTGCCACCGTACACACAGAGTTAGAGAATTTTAAGGGAAGAAGGAAAATTATTCGGAGATACTAAATATCCTTTTAGTATTTTTATTTAAAGTAATAGAAGAGTTTTGTTTTGGTTTCTGAGTGCAGACTAGTAGCTGTTGAAGAGACAGACCAATCAAGTGAGTAAATGGTCTGAACATCTATAGGAAATTTATTCCTGTCTAGACATCAATTTACCAAAATGTGTTTTCTACATTATTACATAAATCAGCTTGTTCTTTTCTCAGAATATTGCCTACATTGAATATATAAAGCTTAAAGTATTTCCTATTTTACCTATTCAATTTTATTTCTCCACCACTTATCATTGTGGTAAATAATAGTTTCCTGTGGCTTCTGTAACAAATTACCACACACAGGGATTCTGGGGAGGACTTACAACAATACAAATTTATTTAATCACAGTTCTGGAGTCCAGAAGTCTGAAAATTAAGTTGTTGCTAGGGCTGTACTCCCTCTAAAAACTCAAAGTAGACTCTTTCGTGGCTTCTTCCAGCTTCTGGTGGCTCCAAGTGTTCCTTGGTTTGTGGTTGCAGAACTTCAATTTCTGATTCTCTTTTCACATGGCCTTGTCCTCCATGTCTGTGTTTTCTCTTCTGTCTCTCATAAGGACACCTGTCATAGGATTTAGACCCCCGGGGGGTAATCCAGGATGATCTCAACTCAACGTCCTTAACTTAATTACCCTTTTTCCAAATAGGGTAACATTCTCAGGGTCTAGGTATTAGAACATGGACATATCTTTTGGGTGACCACTATTTCAACCCTGGTGGCACAATGGTTAAGAGCTCAGGCTGCTAACCAAAAGGTCAGCAGTTTGAATCCACCAGCTGCTCCTTGGAAACCCTATGGGGCAATTCTACTCTGTCCTATAGGGTCACAATGAGTTGGAATAGAATCGATGGCAATGGGTTTTTTTGTTTGTTTGTTTACTCAACTATGTTTAGTTTTATTCAACACTTAGAGCCACCAGAAACTGGAAGAGACAAGGAAGGATTCTACCCTAGAGTGTTCAGAGGGAGCGCAGCCTTACCTACCCATGTAATAGTTGAATGACTAGGAATATTTAGGGTTACCTACCAGTCATATGGAGGAGCCCTGGTAGTGCAATGGTTAAAGCAATAGACTGCTAACCGAAAAGTTGGTGGTTGGAACCTACCAGCTGCTCCATGGGAGAAAGATGTGGCAGACTGCTTCTGTAAAGATTTTGGCCTTGGAAATGTTATGGGGCAGTTCTACTCTGTCCTACTGGGTTGCTACGCGTCAGAATCGACTTGATGGCAACAAGTTTGTTTGTTTACCAGTCATATGGAGGAAAGGAGATAAGGAGATTTAAGGAGAAGGGGTGAGAATGACAAAATCTGTAAGGCAGCATAGTTCCAGGAAGGAAGCATTACCCTGATCATAAATGGCCATTTATTGGCAACCTAGGATATGCATACTTGTATATTAACCACAAAAAAACCAAACCAGTTGCTGTCGAGTCGATTCCGACTCATAGCGACCCTATACGACAGAGTAGAACTACACAGTATGGTTTCCAAGGAGCACCCGGTGGATTTGAACTGCCGACTTTTTGGTTAGCTGTCGAACTCTTAACCACTATGCTACCAGGGTTTCCATTCATATATTAAGTGTTATAAATTTAGTAGGTCAGAATAGTTCTTGCACTCAGGAAGCTGACAGCTTACAGAACAGAATCTCAGAATGTCATCATTTATTCCATGTATGACCTTACTGAAAGTTTATTCCCTTGTGTTTTAGTTTTCCTCTTTAGTAATTATGAATGCTAATCATTTCTCCTTCAGAAAACTATAAACATTAATTAAACCAGTAGACAGCTCTGTGAGCTCAAATTCATACTGTCTCTCTTATAGAAATACATTAAACGTTTGAGAATCCTGACTTTCTGGAGCCATGGGGGCTGGATGAACCCCTGAAACTATTGCCCTGAGGTAATCTTTAAAACTTAAACCAAAAATATCCCCTGAAGTCTATCTATATGAGATCAAAGTGACAAAAGCAACTTGAAAGATTAGATAGGAGCCTTAGGGGGCAGTGAGTTTATGTTAATGGGGGAGGACAAACTCAGAAAAGGAGGGTGAGAACGGATGTACAACTCGAAGAATGTAATCAACGTCACTGAATTGTACATGTAAAATTGTTGAATTAGTGTATGTTCTGCTGTGTATATTCTCAGAAACAACAACAAAAAAATTTTTTTAAAAAAATTAAAAAACTGGGGGAAAAAAAAATCACCAAAGCTATTAGTCCTTAGGAAGGGGGAGAGGGAGCAGCAGTCTTGAGTACCTGGGGGAAAAAAAAAAGCCTGAGAGTCCTTTCAATCAAAATGATTAATCTCTGATTTTTTAGTCAGCAACTTTAATATTTCAATGTAAATCATTCTGAAGATAAATGATCCACAGTAATATTAGCTATAATAATTTCTTGAGAGTACAAATCAAATGCTTAAAAATAACATCACAAAAAAACCCACTGCCATTGAGTTAATTCTGACTTACAGCGACCCCATAGGGTTTCCAAGGCTATAAATCTCTATGGAAGCAGACTGCCACATCTTTCTCACACCAAGCCGCTGGTGGTTCTAACCCCCCAACCTTTCAGTTAGCAGCTGGGAGCTTTAACTGCCGTACCACCAGGCCTCCTTAAAATAATATCAGGTTCACAAATTTCAAAATCTAAACAAAGACAATTGCATGGAAATGCAGAATGCTCTAACTGATCTTGTTTTAAAGAACAAGTAAGATGTCAGTACTGAAGGAAAATATTTGTATAACATCTGTAAGAAAAAAAAACATTCATTGGCAAAGGGTAGAGGGAACAGGAACATTATAGAACCTATGGATATATTTACTAAAATCATTTTTCAAAACAAATTAATGCTTGCTTTATTCACCTTCTCAGGCTATTGAGTGAAAGGAGGTAATTCATGAAGAAGGTTTGTTTTGGAAAAGATAATGCCAAACGTGTAGTATTTATAACTGTTTATCTCTATAAAATCTCTTGTATTTTTATGAATCTTTGATGTTTAAAAAAGAAGGCTTATTTTTTGAAATTGACAACCGTTCTTGGAAAAAGAATTACATGGTTTGCTCTATTTCTGTGGGCAGGTGTTTCTCAACATCTTCCCATGTTATCCAATATTCACACACATAAGCCCACGCATACGTAATTTCCATGCTGATTTTAAGGCGATAATGTTTGTGATAGCTATTCTTAGAATAAAAACAAGAAAAAATGGGGAGGGACTTATCAGTGGAAAGAGGCAGTAATAGAGATAATCACTGTGTGATAAATACACAGAGAGTGCAAAGCAAACGTCAGTTGTTAGTCACCCAAAATGGGAGGCAGCAGATAATCTCGCTTAGAGAAATATAGAAGAAAGTAGTCAATTTTGGAGAATTTTAGAGCATCTCAGCTATACAGCCAATTCAAATGCTAAATCAACCTGGGATAGGTCCCAAGAATTTTCTAACACCCATATTTTAAAAATAAAAATAAGCAACCTAGCAAAAATAACAGAAATTAGAAGATGACAAGAAGTCGTCATGAGCACCTATGCCTTAGTAAAAACAACCTTTTCAATCTAATTTTAATTCTTTCAATTCCTATAATTTTATAACTGTAGTATAGGCAAAATTTTTCACTGTAATTATTTCATTTTACAATATACTGTGAACATGTTTCCCTGTAGCTGCTTAAAGCTTTGTGTTAGCACTTTAGAGCAATACAACATTTCATCAAGTAGATACTGTCAAATTTAAATAACTATATTTCAGTGTAAATACAAGTAGTTTCCAATTGGTCAATGAGTCATAAACCACCATATTAGTTTGAAAGAAAACTTTAGAGGCCAGTGTCCCAAAACATTATTTATCTATGTATTTATTTATATTTGGATTTGAGGCTCTATGAAGCTACTGGCCTCATTTGTGACCTAAGTTTTCTCTTGAACATATTAAATAGTCATTGTTATTTGTTGATTCATTCAATCCATTTTTATTGAGACTCTAAAACCTGTTGCCATCCAGTCAATTCCAAATCATAGCAACCCTATAAGATAGAGTAGAACTGCCCATATGGTTTCCAAGGAAAGGCTGGTGGATTCGAACTGCTGATCTTTTGGCTAGTAGCTGTAGCTCTTAACCACTGTGCCACCAGGGCTGTCAAAACACTTAGGCCTATCCAAAATTATAATAATATTTGTTTACTTATTATCCTCTCTTTATGTTTACTAGGAAATTTTATCCTTGAATGTAATTGACTTAATTTCTTTCTCATCATTATTTCTCTAATTAATATTACCTGGCACAGTGGTTAAGAGCTCAGCTGCTAACCAAAAGGTTGGCAGTTTGAATCCACCAGTCACTCCTTGGAAACCCTATGGGGCAATTCTACTCTGTCCTATAGAGTCACTGTGAGTCAGAAT
>NW_004444221.1:52308-53270 GCF_000243295.1 Trichechus manatus latirostris
GGTTCAAACTGCCAACCTTTGGGTTAGCAGCCAAGCACTTAGCCATTGCTTCTTATAGGCTCTGCCACTCCCTTGATGCCTTGTGTATGCTTGGGGCAGACCACGCTCCTCATGAAATGTTTTACACATTTTGTTTTCAATAGCAGAGTGTGTCCTTGGGTACTTAGAACAGGTCCCATGATTTGTATGGCCCCAGGAGAGAAAGAATCTGAATCACATTTGTACCTGTGGGACTCAGGATTATACAGAAAGTGAGTCTCCAAAAGAAGCTGGACACCTGGACCTACGAGAAGAAAATAATCACTCTGAATGAACAACACTTGTTGAGGATATGAAGAAAGACCTGGATACGAAGAAGCAATGATTTAAGAAAGTATATCATGAGAGTGTTCTTGATCAGGCAGTTCATTTCTGCTCCCTATCACTCTCCAGCCAGCCAGCTGTGGAGAACCTCTGTGATTTTGGAAGCGGGAAGGACCCTGGCATTGCTGAACGGATGGGTCGCCATGGGCTGGAGCTATAGAGCTCTGTTGGAAAAACTCCATCAAAACTAACTCACCAGAAGAAAATTCTAGGCTGGAGAACCCAGAGATCCTGAAAAAAATAAACAGAATAAGGGTAATAAAGAGCACACCGCTGGGTATCCAGAGGAAAAGGGTAGTGGGCAAGCAGCAGAGCAACCGAGGTCAGCAGAAGAGAAGGATAGCAACAGCAGAGGGGCTTCAACTCTCATTATTTGTGAGACCACCACTCCCACTCAACCTATCCCTCCTTCCACACTTGCCTCAGTGATTTATCAGGGGTAAGTGTCTTTATCTGAGACTCTTAAGCTGACAGAGAATCAATTCCGACTCATAGCCACACTACAGGACAGAGTAGAACTGCCCTATAGGTTTTCCCCCAAGGAGCACCTAATGGATTCGAACTGCCAGCTATTGGTTAGCAGCCAAGATCTTATCCAC
>NW_004444221.1:53370-93657 GCF_000243295.1 Trichechus manatus latirostris
TTTTATTACATATGTAAACACATCTGGAATTTCTCAGGAATATTAGAAGCAAATCATTCCAGAAAAATATTGAAATTCCTGCTTGTCAAGTTGGGTAAAAGCACTAGCAGTAGATTTGGAATAAAGATATGTCATGTTCCATAAATTATGATATACTTTTTTCTTCATCGATTTGCAAGACTGGGCATACTCAACCCAGATTGCATGTTGGTAAGATTATAAGACTTTTGCATCTGTTATTATCTTTTCTCTGATAACTCTGTAAATTGAGTAGGGCTGATATTTTTATCCTCTTTTAATGCTGGGGAAATCACTGTCCAGAGAAGCTGAGTCAAGTTCAGCGTCTGAGATGATACCCAGGCATGTATTACTTTAATTGCATATTCTATGAATTTTTTGCTTAACTTAGGTATTTTCCATGTTTGTTCATTTGTCTAAATTTCTGTTATTCATATGAATTTATATTGTCTGCCTAATTCTGTGTTGGAGCCCTGTTGGCATAGAGGTTAAGAGCTCGGCTGCTAACCAGAAGGTTGGCAGTTCAAATCCACCAGCCACTCCTTGGAAACCCTATGGGGCAGTTCTACTGTGTCCTGTGGGGTTGCTATAAGTTGGAACTGACTCGATAGCACATAACCACAACTGCAATCCTATCTTGGGAGTCCCTGAGAGGTGCAAATTGTTAATGCCTTTGGCTGCTAACAAGAATGTTGTAGGTTTGAGGCTACCCAGAGGCACCTTGGAAGAAAAGCCTAGTGATCTGCTTCTGAAAAATCAGCCACTGAAGACCCTATAGAGCATAGTTCTATGCTGACACATGTGAGGCCTCCATGAGTCAGAGTCGATTCAATGGCAACTGGTGGTATCCCATAATGACAGAAACTGGTTTGATTTTTAAAAATAGATAGTAGTAATAAAACTCACCACTCTCTCTATCAAAATGATCTAGAATTAAATTTTTATCTGTTTTTATTGATTTTTTTCTGAGAGCTAAAACATGTTGAAATTCATAGAATCATATCATAGGTTTTTTTAATTATTTTTATTTTAAATGAATATTAGGGATGATCTTCCCTAACTTTTGAGTCAGTAAGGAATCTTTCTGGCGAATACACAGCAAGAATCTAGCATCTAATTCAATCAGTTTCTATTAGTTCCTCTGCCTAGTCTATAGAGTAAAATTTTATCCATTTCCAAGGATTTTCTAAAAAGTCAGCACAGAAATAAGAAATTCCCTTTTATTTCTGTATGACAAAGGAGAAGAATAAACTATCTTTATGGTTGCTATCGGGAGGGAAAAGTAATTGGAATGTTACCTAAGGGGACCAAAAAGTAGAAGACTAACAAATACTGAATACTGGTAGTCCCTCACTTATAACAGGGTTCCAATCCAACAACTCTGTTGTAAGTTGGTTCTGACATAAGTCGAATTCTTCGTTTTTTTTTTTTTAATCATTCGTTTTTATCACCTTTTATTATCAGTATCTTTATAAATCCAATCTTTATGTATCTTTGGGGGTTGGCATGGGAATGATGATATTAGCAAATTACATATTGCAACACTGTATGTAGTACATATTACTAATGAGAAGATGTACAAAAAGACAAAAAAAGGATAGTTGTATGTGCGATTCATCGTAACTTGAATACATCGCATAAGTCAGGGACTACCTGTACTTAGCAAGAAAGAATTAGCTTAAATTAAAACCTCTCAACCATTTCCGTATTACATATGGAAGACTCATGCCATCATTTATCTGAGTGTGAGGTTGGGTGTCTCCAGACCACCCTTTTGTCTTTTGGCCTGTAAGGGCTGTACTTACCTGGCATGCAACAGATACTGCTTAGATACACCCTAAACATCAAACTTCTCAGGTCCACTAGGACAATAGTGTCAATTTTTTGCTTCAACACAAAATATTCTGGGTTTTACAGTCCCTATTGAATAACTAACATTTATAGAAGTGTTTCTATGTACCAGGTGCAATTCCAAACACCTTACGTGCATTATTTCACAAACCCCTATAGCTACCTGATGAAATAGACACTGTTACGGATTGAATTGTGTCCCCCCAAAATGTGTATCAACTTGACTAGGCTATGATTCCCAGTATTGTGTGGTTGTCCACCACTTTGTGATCTGATGTGATTATCCTGTATGTTGTAAATCCTAATCTCTGCCTGTGGTTAATGAGGCAAGAGTAGTTTATGTTAAGGAGGATTAGGGTGGGATGCAACACCTTTACTCAGGTCACATCCCTGATCCAATGTGAGAGGAATTTCCCTGCAGTACGGCCTGCATCGCTTTTTATCTTGGAAGTGATAAAAGGAGAGAGAAGTGAGCAGAGAGATATGGACCTCATACCACCCAAGAAAGAAGCACCAGGAATAGACTTTGTTCTTTGGACCCAAGGTCCCTGCTCTGAGAAGCTCTTAGAGCAGGGGAAGATTGATGACAAAGGACTTTCCCCAAGAACTGACGGAGAGAGAGAAAGCCTTCCTTGGGATCTGGAGACCTGAATTTGGACTGCTAGCCTCCTAGACTGTGGGAGAATAAATTTCTGTTTGTTAAAGCCATCCGCTTGTGGTATTTCTGTTATAGCAGCACTAGATAACTAAGACAGATATTATTAACATCTTTATTCTACAGGTGAAGAAACTAACTCACAGAGAGTTTAAATAACTCCCCCAAGGCCACGCAGCTGGGAATGGCAGAGCTAGGATTTGAATCCAGGTCATCAATTTCCTAAATCCACCTTTTTAATCTCTGTATTTTTTTACCCTTAAATGCTGGAGACTATTTTTGAATGTAGTTTACTACTGTACTTTGAGCAATCCAACCATAGTTAGTCATTCATTTATCCCACATCATTTATTGGGAGTATATGGAGAGCCAGTTAAGATGCTTGGCCCTGTACAAACGCAAAGACCTTTCTCTCAATGAGTGCAAGATGTAGTGAGAAAGGCTGGGGAGTAAAGCTGTGATTACCATGCTGTGTAAAAAGTACTATAGGCCAGGGTACAGGTACAGCAACTGTGAAGAACAGGAGGAACATCTAGATTTAAATGAGTCAGGGAGGCTCCCTAGTGGAGGGACATTTGAATTGGGTTTTGAAGGACACGAAGAGTGAGCTACGTAAAGGAACTGTGGAGGGAATTCTAGGTAGTGGTAACAATGTAAATGAAGGAAAGGAAATGTGAAAGAATGGGAAAGTGCAGGGAACTGTAGTGTTTGGTTGACCTTGTAGTAAGACCTGAAATGACAAAGCAGGCAGGATCAGATAGCCTATATTATAAATAACATTTATTCAGTGATTCCTATATATCAGGCATTGAGGCAAGGGCTTTGCATTGATTACCTTATTTTATCCATACAGTTGCCAAAGACAAATACTGTTATTATCTCCATTTTACGTATGAGAAAATTGAGGCATAAAGATGTTAAATTGCTTAGCCAAAGTCATACAGTCAGGATTTGAATCAAGGTAGATTGGATTCCAGGACGTATGCTCTTAACATGCACTACAATGGCAAAGTCATAAAGATCTTTGCATACTAGGCCAAGGAGATTGAACTTTCTAGAATGCTTCTGTAGCAGACACACCTCGAGACTGCCATATGGTAAAGAAGATTCTCTTCTGCTTATTTATTTTATGCCTTAGCTTGATTTGTCCAATAATAATAAATACAACTTATTCATGACATCATTTCCCAAGTGTTCTATTAATCATGTACATTATTTCATTTAATTTGTACCTACAACAATGAGGCAGGTACTGATAAAGTAAGTGATGTTAGAGAACAACACTGCCTAATATTATACAACTACTAGTGTCAAAGTCAAGATTCAAACACCATTTAGCTGATTATGAAGTATGAACTCTTAATTTCTCTGCTATACTGTTGTTGGTGTTGTTGTTAGGTGCCATCGGGTCACTTTCAACTCATAGTGACCCTGTGTACTACAGAACAAAACACTGCCTGGTCTGGTGCCATCCTCAAGATCGTTGCTATGCTTGAGCACATTGTTGGAGCCACCGTGTCAATCCATTTCATTGAGATTCTTCCTCTTTTTCGCTAACTCTCTACTTTATCAAGCATGATGTCCGTCTCCAGGGACTGATCCCTCCTGATAACATGTCCAAAGTATGTGAGACAAAGTCTCCTCATCCTCACTTCTAAGGAGGATCCTGGCTGTACTTCTTCCAAGACAGATTTGTTCATTCTTTTGGCAGTCCATGCTGTATTCAATATTCTTCACCAACACCCTAATAAGGAGTCTCTTCTTCTGTCTTCTTTATTCATTGCCCAACTTTCACATGCTTATGAGGCAATTGAAAACACCATCTTGGGTCAGGTGCACCTTAGTCCTTAAAGTAACATCTTTGCTTTTTAACGCTTTAAAGAGGTCTTTTGCAGCACATTTGCCAAATGCAGTGCGTCATTTGATTTCTTGACTGCTGCTCCCATAAAAAAAAACTGCAATTTTCCCGTAAACTTGTTTTCAAAAATGTATTTGAGACTGAAGTCTCAGGATTTATTATGACCAATTTCAGCACTCAGGTTCCAAGGTGCTATTCAATTGACACTGCTCACATAGAGATTTAGAGGGCTAGACTACTAACATGTCATTTGCTATTGTTTAAACATTTATGATCTTGTTTCCAGGAAGCTAGTTCTCATCAATTTATGATGTGATCCCTTAAAGCTAAGTAAGCTAAGTTTTTTTTAAGTGACCTGAAAAAGTAAACTTCAGAGATTTTATATGACTTCTTTGGGGAGAATGAAATACTTCTAACCTTTGCATTAGTGAGGAGTGAAGTATTTTTAAATAGTTTATCTGCTTATGCTGAAACTTTCAAATATTCTTTGACATTTTTATTCAGTATGCAGAAACTCACATCTCTTGCCTATCAACACTCTTTGGCTAGAAAATCAGTAAACTGAAATAGTGAAGGGAAATCATTCTAGGCTTGAATTTTAGATCCACCACCTACTTGTCTTAGTCTCCTTTATAAAATGGAGATAATAATCAAACCTACCTCATTTGGTAGTTGGGAATATTAAATGAAATAATCCATAACCCAAAAGCAAAAACAAAAACAATTAGTAGAATCTGGCATACAGTAGGCATTCTAAAAAATATCCCTGCTAACCTCTGCCATATCTGTTTAGCCTTCTCTCTCATTTCCCCCAAAATGACAATTCCACTCTAGCCTGCTGTATCCTTTGGTTAACAATTGCAGACATATTGTCAGTCCTGCTCTTTTTCTTTGGTACATATTGATGCTTACCACCTCTACTATTCTTCCTTTTACTATACCAGTACCAGTTTCCCTCGACTCAGTTTCCATTCATGATGACCCCATTTGTGTTAGAGTAGAACTGTGCTCCATGAGGTTTTCAATGGCTAATTTTTCAGAAGTAGATCACCAGGACTTTCTTCTGAAGCACCTCTCAGTAGACTCAAATCTCCAACCTTTTGGTAAGCAGCCAAGTGCATTAATCATTTGCACCACCCAGGGACTCCTTTCCTTTTACTAACTCATGATTATTCTACATTTTAAAGTTCAGTTCAAAACCCACTTTTGAAAGTTTTCTTGCTCAATCATTTCCTCATTGGAAATGTGCTCCATATTTAATCCAGAAGGCTATAAACAGATTTTTTTTTTATAATTGTCTTCTGAAGGAGCACTAAATTGGAATTGTCCCATCCTGGATCCAATCACAAGTTTGATAGCAACTAACTGGGTGAGTAAAATGATTCAATCTAGACTCCATTTCCAGAATCTGAAGAATGTAGAAACGATTTCCTAAGTTTCATTGACTTTGGAAATTAGAGTATAAAACTTATAGTGTAGCAATTCCTTCTCCTAAAATATCTTCCTCTCATAGATTCACCATTTGGTATCTCACTTCCCTACCCCAGTTAGTCCAATCCCATGTGCCTTGGAGAGGACTAACTGGAATGTTTAAAGGGAAGTGATGCAACAGTGATCTTCCCTGTCTAGATTCTGAAACCAGAATAAGGGTCCCCACACTAACTGGCCTTTGCTCTTAGCAAATAACATAAGAGCCCAGAAATGAGCAATCTGTTGTGCCTATCTGACATATGTCCTCGTCTATGAGTCAGAATCAACTCGACGGCAATGGATTAGGTTTGTTTTTTTGTTGGGGGGACATAGATTAGTCCTTGGAAAAAATGTAAACAAAAAAACTTGGTTCCCTCTTTTTCTGACCCTCATAGACAAATTGTCTATGGTTACTTGTTAATATTTGGTGCCCCCAAATAGAATAGATCACAAGTGATTTAAGCAAAATAAGGTTAAGAATGCAGCTGGACTTCCTACACCAAACTTATCATTTAGTAGCTTTGCTAATCTGGGGCAAGTTAATCAACCTCTCTGTGCCTTAGCTGCTGCACCTCTAAAGTGAGGATTATAAAAATACATTATAGAGTTATTGTAAGAATTAAATAGGATGATATATGTATAACACTTAGAAGATACAAAGCACTCAATTACGGCGCACTGGTGGCACAATGGCTAAGCTCTTGGCTGCTGACAGAAAAGTCGGTGGTTTGAACCTTCTAGCTGCCTTTCGGGACAAAAGACCCTGACGATCTGCTCCCATAAAGATTACAGCCTAGGAAACCCTATGGGATAGTTCTACTTTGTCACATGGGGTTGCTATGAGTTGAAATCAACTTGACGGCACACAGCAACAGCAGTAGTAATAGGAGTAATAGTTTTCCTTCACATCCTTCTTTTTCGTTGTCTTCCTCCTCAACAGTGTCCTGCTAGAAACCCTGATCTGCCTCAAAGCTACTTACCTAGATGATGCAACTTGCATTGTTGGTTTTCATTTTAACCAATGAGGAAACACTGAAAGTGTGACTAGAGCATTTTATGCATGTCTCAGACAATGCAGGCACTCTACTCTCACATTTCATTATTGGATCTGCCAAACTGCCCAATAGAGCTATCTTTTCTGAGTGACCCGAGGACATGAGGACACCCGAAGTGTATTTAGAAGTATAGGCAAGGATTTGTTTAAAGAGTCCCTGGGTGGTGCAAATTGTTCAGTGTTTGACCACTAGCTGAAAGGTTGGTGGTTAGAACCTACCCAGAGGCGCCTCAGAAGACAGGCCTGGCAAGCTGCTTCAGAAAGGTCACAGCCTTGAAAACCTTATGGAGCACAGCTCTACTCTGCACATACAGGGTGGCTGTGAGTTGGAATCAACTCGATGGCAATTAACAACAGCAAGGACTTGTTTATTTACTTTAGCTGACAAACTAAGTAGTCAGCAAACATGGCCTACACGGACAGCATAAAAATTCAGTGACTGACATTTTAATGCCAGCTGGAAGCAAGAAGAAAACTGATCTTGACAGTGTACGTAAATACATGAAGTGTTCAAATTCTGACTTGGATGAATACGTGGGGGTTAAATCCATAGCTGAATTCCTTAGCAGATGCAATAGTATAAAAAATAGAAATTATAAGCTCAAATTTGCCTTCCTCTTGGATATGGTGAAGGAGTTAGTAAACGGGGAGCATGATATTTGTAGGTTACACTTCTCACAAGGTCACAGTGAAGACTAATAATCTTGACCTCATTAAGATTAATTTTCTAAATCGGCACCATCTCCAAAATATTTTCTGGCCTGCAATGTTTTTATTGGCCCTATCTTATTTATCAGTGTCATTTCTTCTCTTTATCATGCTACCAAGAGAAGCAGTAATTAAAGTGTAAATTTAAACCTTAACCAGATGTCTTTATTTAATCAGAAGATAGTATCATTCCTTTCAGAATCAAGTGCTGAAAGGCAGTCAATGTATTTAAAGTTTGTGGAAGAAGGCAAGTGTTTTATTAAGACGCTGAAGTTTTTTTTACCAAGAGCCCTTGACCTATTTACCAAAAACTACCAAATCCCACATTTAAAAGGCATTTTTTATTCTTGGTTTTCTTATTCTGGCTCTTCCAGATGCAGAGTGATTTTTCTTAAATGCATTCTTCATGACTTTTCTCTCCTGGCAGGAAAGCAATACTGGAAAGTTGGACTGATAGGCTCTGCATTATTCAAAACACCAAATAATCTTACAGCTAAGCTACTCTTAGATGCTAATGCCTGCTTCCTTTATGGAACCCATAACACTGGATAATACTTGTATAAATATTCTTTGTATTCCCTTTGAAAGAGTAATATTCTTAAGGGCAGGGACCTTACTTAATTCATCTCTATTGGCTGCATTTCAGAACTGAATAACATATTAAACTAAAAAACAAACCAAACCCACTGCCATCAAGTCGATTCTGACTCATAGTGACCTTTAGGACAGAGTAGAACTGGTTTCCAAGGCTGTAAACCTTTACAGAAGCAGACTGCCACATCTTTTTCCCCTGGATCGGCTGGTGGGTTCAAACTGCCGACCTTTTGGTTGGCAGCTGAGTGCTTTAACCACTGCACCACGAGGGCTCCTTGAATAACATGTTACCAATGCTTAATTTGTGTTTAATGAAAGACACTTCATAGTTTCTTTTGATTGTCATTTTATTTGAATATTGATGTTCTTAGTGTACATGATGTTAAATCTTCTGTGTTTATCCTCCTTTGTGCTATTTAAAACGAACATGCAAAGACACAAATTTCAGAATGTTTCTGTACTGTAGAATTCAGAAGCTTTCACTTTCACCGTTCTCAAAATCATGCAATCCTCCATGGATTATGACTGATTTTATAGACAAAGGAATTGCAATGGCAGCAGAAAGTAATACAAATAATTTTCAACAATAATAAACATGTTATTCTGAGAATGGTTTTGGCTTTTGTGTGGGAATGCTGGATTTCCGGGAAACATCAGAAAGCCAGAGGAATATTCACCTATGACTACATTAGCATGTACCTCTTTTCTTTGCCTCTACTGTTTCCCAAATATTTTTCTCAGTTTTTTCAGAGAAATAAATGGTAATGATTAAACTTATGAAATCTTTTCCATCTCAAAAAGCCCTAGAATTTTCAAATTAAAACTTGCATATACTTCATCTACACTTAATCCTTTTTATGCCTCGATTAAAGAGAAAACTAAAGCGACGAATTCCTTCCTGCTCTCAGGCACTTTTACGTTTGAGGACTGACAACTTTAATCACGCTCCTCATAAAGCAAGTGCAAGATCTTCCCTGGCACCAAAATAGTCCCAAAGAGCTATGCTTAAAATGAAGTGGCCTATAGTCTGCTTTTCATTACAGTAGGACAAGTCAACTGAACTTTTGCTTTGTGATAACACAATAGGCAGAGCTTACACGAGGTGTCACTATTCCATGCATATATTTGAATTAATTAGATTTATGTTACGACTTTCTTTACCATCTGACTAGCTATGCAAATAAAACAGAAGTCTAGATGTCAAAACAGATGGGTGCAAGAGGAAGGAAAGAGTAAAACAATCCCGTGTTAAATAACATTGTGTGTCTTTTCTTTCCTATGACTGCAAAAAAAAAAAAAAAGAATTCACAGTTCTGTCGGTGAGATTAATAAACAGAACCAACTTCTGCTTAGTATCATCCAGGTTTGCTATCCAGATAAGCTTGTATTCTGAATCCTCTGGACATAAAATTTTTTTAATGAATTCTGATTATCGTACTTATTAGAAGGCCATGTTATTTGTAAACTCTAGAGTGGAATCCCAAACCCATTGCTGTCAAGCCCATTCGGTCTCATAGTGACCCTATAGGACAGAGTAGAACTACACTATAGGCTTTCCAAGGCTGTAATCTTTACAGAAGCAGACTGCCAAATCTTTCTCTCGTGGAGCGGATGGTAGACTCAAACAGCAGATCTTTTGGTTAGCAGCCCAGCTCTTAACCACTGCGCCACCGTGGACTTCCAGAAGAAGGAACAAATCTGTTTTGGAAGAAGTACAGCCAGAATGCTCCTAGGAAGCAAGGATGGTGAGGCTTCATCTCACTTACTTCAGACATATTATCAGGAGAGACCAGTCCCTAGAGAAGGACTTCATGCTTGGTTAGGTAGAGGGTCAGCGAAAAAGAGGAAGACCCTCGACGAGATGGATTGACACAGTGACTGCAACAATGGGCTCAAACATAGCAACGATTGTGAGGATGGTGCAGGACCGGGCAGTTTCATTCTGTTGTTCATAGGGTCACCGTGAGTTGGAACCGACTTGACGGCACCTAACAACGACAACAGAATGGAATACTTTGAAACACAAAATTATTAAGGCTACAGAGATATAAGAGTATTAAGAGCTCTTCTGAGCTCAGATTAATCATTACACTTGTGGAAAACCACTTTACCCCCACTGGGATTCTAGCATGCTGGTCAAGGATCATTTTTCTTTCTCGTCCTAAACATGTCAATAGAAGTCAAAACTCCAGCTGTTATCTTTAATTGCCTGAACAAATATCTATTATGCAGGTAGTTCAAGTTTTAATTTACCCCCTGTTATGACACTAAAATGTCAAGAGAAAAAAAAATATGATTCAGAGTATAATGTACAGTTTGAAGAAACTGCCTAGGAGGGAGGTCTGGTAATAGATCTATCGTCTGAAAACTAGAGATTATTTGGAGTTTCTTCTGTGATTTAATAATCTGTTTCATTTCTATTGCGGACTGAATTCTAGCCGGCTATTGATTTGCGGCTTGTTTTCATGTTGCTCGAGTTAGGGTCAATTTCCTACTTCTGGTTTAATAATAATTGAAAGAAAGCACACTCCAGCTTTGATACAGCTATTCTTGACAGAAACATTCTGTTTTGCCCTCAATCCTTTCTGCTTTTTCAAGGTAGTGTTTACCTAGCCAAAACCGGGCGTGAAGTTTCCAAGCATAGTGTTCCTTTGTCAAGTTGCTCGCAGTCTTACCATGCAGGATTTTTTAAAAAGCTGCCCTTATCTAGGTGTGGAGAATAAAAGCATGGCTTCATTTGGCATAAATAATACTGGATTAAAGGTAAATATTCCAAAGATACAGGTGAGATCCTAAATGGCCATGTCAGTGATTATAATTGGAAGTTGACATTTGTACCCGGTAATTTGGATCCCCAAACTTTGATTTTTTTTTTTTTTTACTTAATGTCATGTTACTCTCAATTTCCTGTCAAAGTGAATAGCTACAGGACTTCCTCCAGCACCAATTTAATCTTGTGTCTTATGTCAGGGCATTCATTTTGAACTGTGTAACCCCACGTTCTCTCCAAATCCTATGTGAAGATGACAACTACACTCTGTGTCTACAGATGTAGCAGCCTATGAGCTATTATCTATTAGGCACCTGCATTTCTTCTCCAAAGTTGATTTTTTTACTTTTTCCAAGAGGTTTGTCATGATATAAAGTTGCTAAAGAAAAATTCTGTAGTTCTTTCTCCACTCACCAAGCTGAATTTCAAGGTCAGATGGTAGCTTTGCTCTGTGGTAATCTGCTTCCTTAAAGATTTACAGCCTTGGAAACACTATGGGGTAGTTCTACTCTGTTCTATAGGGTTGCTATGAGTTGAAATTGACTTGATGGCAATGGGTTTATATATATATATATGTGTGTGTATATATATATATATATCTCCACCATTTGTCTGTCAGTTTGTTGTGCTGTAGTGAGTTGTGTGTCCCCGTGATGCTGGAAGCTATGCCACCAGTATTTTAAATGCCAACAGGGTCACCCATGGTGGACAGGTTTCAGTTAACTGTCAGACTAAGACAGACTGGGAAGAAGAAACTGGCAACCTACTTCTGAGAAATTGGCCAGTGGAAACCTTATGGATAGCAGCAGAACATTGTCTGATATAGTGCTGGAAGATGAGACCCCCCAGATTGAAAGGCACTCAAAATACAACTGGGTAAGGGCTGCCTCTTCAAATTAGAGTCAACCTTAATAATGTGCATGGACTAAAGCTTTCAGGACCTTCATTTGCTGATATGGCATGACTCAAAATTAGAAGAAACAGTTGCAAACATTCATTAGTGATTGGAACGTGGAATTCATGAAGTATGAATCCAGGAAAATTGGAAGTCATCAGAAATGACATGGAATGCTTGAAGACTGATATTCTAGGCATTAGTGAGCTGAAATAGACTGGTATTGGCCATTTTGAATCAGATAATCAATAAGCAACATCATGATAAACAGAGATGATATTGAAGTTGTCAAGGATTTCATCTTACTTGGATCAACAATCAACGCACCCATGGAAGCAGCAGGCAAGAAATCAAATGACATATTGCGTTGGACAAATCTGCTGCAAAAGACCTCTTTCAAGGGTTAAAAAACAAAGATATCACTTTGAAGAACAAGGTGCACCTGACCCAAGCCGTGGTATTTTCAATTGCATCATATGCATGCAAAACCTGGATAATGAATAAGGAAGGCTGAAGAAGAATTGATGCTTTTGAATTATGGTGTTGGCAAAGAATATTGAATATACCATGGACTGCCAAAAGAACGGACAAATCTGTCTTGGAAGAAGTACAGCCAGAATCCTCCTTAGAAGCGAGGATGGCGAGATTTCCTCTCACATATTTCGGACATGTTATCAGGAGGGACCAGTCCCTGGAGAAGGACATCATGCTTAGTAAAGTAGAGGGTCAGAGAAAAAGAGGAAGACCCTTAACAAGATGGATTGACACAGTGGCTGCAACAATAAGCTCAAACATAGCAACAACTATGAGTGTGGCACAAGCCCAGGCAGTGTTTTGTTCTGGTGTACATAGGGTCACTATGAGTCAGAATCGACTGGATGGCACCTAGCAACAACCCACACCAAAAATGCATTGCCAACTAGTCAATTCCAACTCATAGTGACCCTATAGGATGTAGTATAACTGCCCCACAGGGTTTCCAGGGAGCAGCTGATGGATTTGAACTGCCAGCCTTTTGGTTAGCAGCTGAACTCTTAACCACTGCATCACCAGAGGACTCTGCTATATATATATACATATATATACACACATATCAACTTCATTCTTCTAGTTGTTCACGCCAAAAAAACTTAGAATCATCCTTGATTGTTCTCTTTGTCTCGAAATGCATAAAAAATTGCTGTTGGCTTTACCTTCAACGTACACCCAGAATCTGCCCACTTCTTTCCATCCCCACTGCCATTATCTTCATCCATGCCATCAGATGTCTTGCCTGGATTACTGTAATAGCTTTTTAATGGGTCTCTTTTTTCTATTCTGAACATTCCCCCACTTCCACCCCTATCTATTAGCAACACAATGATTCTTTTAAAATGTAAATCATACTTGTCTCTCCTGTGCTCAATATCCTACAAAGGGTCCCCATTATACCCAGAGTAAACATTAAAGTCTTTACAGCATCCTATAAGGCCCTACTGTTACCTCTTTGCCCCCGTTAGCTCTCTGACCTCCTCTCCCGGTACTATTTCCCCTGCTCACTCGGGCCCCCAGCCACATTTGCCTCCTTGCTATACCGTGCACACACCAGACACTTAGGACCTTCACTCCAGTGTTCCCTCTTCCTGGAACATTCTTCCCCCCAAGTATCCACTTGTCTAACTATCTTTTTTAGATCTTTGTTCAAATCTCACTTTCTTAATAAGATAAAGTGTGTTCCATTTCTTACTCATCATTTTAATTAGGATTAAAAATAGGCACCAAAACCCGAAAAACCAAGTCCGTTGCCATTGAGTCGATTCCGACTCATAGCGACCCTATAGGACAGAGTAGAACTGCCCCCATACAGTTTCCAAGGAACGCCTGGTGGATTTGAACTGCTGACCTTTTGGTTAGCAGCTGTAGCACTTAATCACTAACGCCACCAGGGTTTCCACTATGCCACCAGGGTTTCCAAAAATAGGCACAGAAAGGTTAAATACGAAGGTTAAATACCTGTAACAAAGCAGTTTCATTTGTAGATTGTTCGTTTAACTGGCAGACTAGAAGTATGAAAATCTCAGTCCTTTATCTTTGTCATGCAAATGGATGAAAATTAGGGGCATAAATATAGAATTTGGAGCTCTATGCAACTGGAAGACATGTAGAGTCTTATGCAAGACTAACTTTCATGTCCTTGGCTTTGCATAGGCTGTTCCTCTATTAGAAACGAGCTATCCTTCCTCCTTCCCATCCCTCATGCTGGGTTCAGCTCAAGTGCTATCTCCTTTGCCAGGCTTTCCATAAACTCACCAGATGCTTGGTCTATTGTCTGTCTTCTCTGCACAAGTCCATGCTTCAACAATTATACTCACTGAGTTGTACTGTATATCATTTATTTACCTCTTATTATTCTTTGTTTCTGACATACGAGATAATAAATATGTTTGAACATTGGATATATGAACAAAATATTATTCCAAGTATTCTAGGAAGAAATTAAATTTTTACATACCACAAGTTTTCTGCCTTTCAAAAGCAAATACAAGTGAAATGGCATATATGTGTGCAAGCATGTACACACACACAAATTTTTATTACTTCAGTTTTAGAGATATGAGGAACTTATTTCTAGCATATCTCACCTACCCCACCAAACCATACTATAAGACATTTGGATGTTCTAATATGGCTTGTGTCTAACAAGTGAGGCATTTTTTTTTTTTTTTTTTTAAGTGTTTCCATCTTCTTTTTAAGTGTTTCTGTGGAAACTAATGAGTTCTTGTTAAAAAAAAAAAAAAAAGGTTTTCAAATATATCTAAACTTTCTATTGTTAGGTGCCATCGAATCAGTTCTAACTCATAGTGACCCTATGTACAGCAGAACAAAACACTGCCCAGTCCTGCACCATCTTCACAATCGTTGCTATGTTTCAGCCCATTGTTGCAGCCACTGTGTCAATCCATCTCATTGAGAGTCTTCCTCTTTTTCACTGACCCTCTACTTTACCAAGCATTATGTCCTTTTCCAGCAACTGGTCCCTCCTGATAACATGCCCAAAGTACGTGAGACAAAGTCTTGCCATTCTTGTTTCTAATGAGTATTCTGGCTGTAATTCTTCCAAGACAGATTTGTCCATTCTTCTGGCAGTCCATGGTATATTCAATCAATATTCTTCGCCAACACCATAATCCAAATGCATCCATTCTTTTTTAGTCTTCCTTATTCATTATCCAGCTTTCGTATGCAGATGAGGGGATTGAAAATACCATGGTTTGGGTCAGGTCCACCTTGTTCTTCGAAGTGCATCTTTGTTTTCTAACACTTGAAAGAGGTATTTTGCAGCAGATTTGCCCAACACAATATGTCGTTTGATTTCTTGACTGCTGCTTCTACGGGCATTAGTTTCTAGAAGGACAAATATAAATTCAAAATAAGTAGATTACTTTTAAATAAGCTCATCCTTCATGGCCCAAATCAAATATTACACCTTCCACGCAATTTTCTCTAGTCATCATAGCTATACAATTATAGCTTGATCACTTCATATATATTTTTGTATCACAAAAATATATTTTATGTTATATTGCAGTTATATGCTTCACAACATTCCCTCTTGTTTCTTTGGTTAAATAGTAAATTGAGGACAGAAACTGTGATTTATTCTTCCTGTCACTTACTAAAGCACGTATTACTTAGAAGGGTACTATATATATAGTTATCACTTATAATTCTTGAATAAACATGCCATTACCCTATAAACGAATTGAAGTTTATTTTCTTTCTTCCCTTTTCCTTCATCTTTTCTTGGCAATTTTAATATTTTTTAATTGTGGTAAATATACATGTAACAAATTGTCTTTTCAACATTCTTTACATGTACAATTCAGTGGCAAATTTAATATTGTATTCCTCATCTTTGCTAGCTGTGAAGAAGTAAATGGAAATGTCTGAGGAAGTATCAAGACTTCTGCTCTTGATCTTCACTAATACTTCACTATTTCTCTCATTCTTAATTTTCTGCAAGTGTTAGAAATGTATATTTTGCCAAAAAAAATAGGGATAAGGCAGTGATTTTAACATATTTAGAGTCACAGTCCCCTTTGAGATTCCAGTTAGAACCATAGATCTCAGAAAAATGTACATGGGCAACTACATGTAAAATTTAGATTATAGTGTCAGGTGTTCATGGGCCTCATAAAGCCCATTCCAGGATTCTCCTAGGTGTCCTTGACTCCCAAGTTAAGAAGCTCTGTTCTAGGTAATGTAGCTCTATTCATCATTGTAGGTGGGTCTTTCTTGAGTTTTCTGTAAAGACCTGGAAAAAGAGTGATATTGAGATTTATATCATCCAAAATAACATCCTCGGTTTTCTACATCAGTACTTCTTATGAGAGGTTTTAAAGTAAGGAAGTATGAACATCGGACATTGGAACCTGTGTACTGCTCAATAAACCAAGCGTTCTGCAAGCTCAGTAAAACAGCCCACTGCTTTCCTGATGGAATCAGCAAAAGTAGGTTGCCTGTGATATTTTAAAAATCATGTGGGGAATGTTTCAAGGACTGATCACAGACTACACATTAAAATGAGTCATGATGGTGACCTATACTTTGAGCCATACAGGCAAACAGCCTTAAGGGAAATCAGAGCTTCTGAAAAGCAGCTTGTACATTCTGATGTGTATCATGCCATGCTAATAGAAGTGAAGGGTGAGGAGTGATTAGAGGGGCTCCCTGCGTTGCTGCACTTACTGCTTCTGGAGCTCAGTCAATGGAAGGACTGACTCAGATACTGCCTGGAAGGGACGTCACTGTTTCTCATCTTCAGGGACATAACCGAGCCAGCGCACAGGCTGGAGACACCACTTCTGCATCATGCCTTGTCCACTAACTCCACAGGGGGGGAACAGAGGAAGAATATGCATTTGTTTTTACTTTTTTTTTTTCTTTAACTAACCTTACAAATTCCAGCTTTTAATGGCCTTAGTCAGAACGTAAAAAAACAATCCATGAGGTAATAACAACAACAACAAAACAGTTGCCTTCGAGTTGATTCCGACTCACAGTGACCCCATATATATCAGAGTAGAACTGTGCTGCATAGAATTCTCAATGGCTAATTCTTCAGAAGCAGGTCACCAGATCTTTCTTCTGAGATCCTTCTGTGTGGACTCAAATCTCCAACCTTTCAGTTAGCAGCTGAGTACATTAACTGTTTGTGCCATCCAAGAACTCCAAACCATAAAATACAGGGTATTAAATAAAGACTTATTTAATGGTACTTGCATTGTAAGGAAAGAGCGTAGAAAAGTCCCTAAGTAACCCTCTTTTTTGTATTAGATGTTAAAAAGCAAGCACACACAAAATGATACGGTTCTTTCGTTACACCAAGGGGATGCTCTGATGGACCAAAAAATGCATAGTGCACAATATGGATAATGATGCCTTGTGTCTCTTGATCATCAAGAGTTTATTTCTCTTTCCAGAAGGAGAAGGCTCATTTCATACTGTGGCTGTGCAAGAGTAGGGTCATAGATGCAATATGTTGAAGATGTTCTCTGAATGACAATGTATTGATGACATTTTAGATATATAGGACAAAAATTTAAAAATGCATTCAGTGTTCTAAAGAAGGAGATTTTTTACAGAGAATAAGAATTCTCTTCCAATATTCTGAAATAACTTTGATGCTGCACAAACAGTACTTTTGTATGTGACTGCAGCAGAAATCTCAGTTTCTCCTGAGTCCTGTGCTATTTATGAACGCAAATAAGAAACAGAGCTTTCCTTCCCTAATTGCACTCAGACCTGGCAAATAGTCAGAATTACAGATTGGGAATGTTCATAGTCAGTAAATTCCTTAGACAGAGCCAAATACCCTGACACACACAACAATTAAAACTTCACTTCCACCTCCCATATATACAATCGCCATCACTCTCATTTCTACAATCATTGAGAAAATATCTAAGCCACCCAGGTCCTCTCTCCATACATATGTATTTATTTCCTGACTTCATTCTTTCAATAAGTATTTGTTAAAGAGGTATGCTTTTGGGTTTCAAAATCATATCAGTTTCAGGATAGTCCACCTATAACTCTTGGCAGGCAATACAGTTATATACTTCAGATTATTTTCCAAGAGTCTTTGTGAGCTTGGTTTGGTGGGAGGAACATGATTTTGCATCCTAGCTTTACTGATAAAAAGCCAAAAAACCCATTGCCTTCAAGAACTGCCCCATAGGGTTTACAAGGAGTAGCTGGTGTATTCAAACTGCCAAACTTTTGGTTAGCAGCTGAACTCGTTACCACTGTGCCACCAGGGCTCTGCTTTACTGATGTTTTTGTTAGGTGCTGTCAAGTTCATTCTGACTCATAGTGACCCTATGTACAACAGTACTAAACACTGCCCAGTCCTGTGCCATCCTCACAATCCTTGTTATGCTTGAGCCCATTGTTGCAGCCACTGTGTCAATCCATCTTGTTGAGGGTCTTCCTCTTTTTCACTGACCCATTACTTCACCAAGCATGATCTCCTTCTCCAGGGACTAATCTCCCTTCTGATAACATGTCCAAAGTATGTGAGACGTAGTCTCGCCATCCTTGCTTCTAAGTAGCATTCTGGCTGTACTTCTTCCGAGACAGATTTGTTCCTTATTTTACTGAGAGTGTGTCTTAAAAAAACAGCTTAAGCTTTTTGAACCTGTGTTTTCTTATTTATAAAATGGGAGTAATAATGTTTGTAATACCTTTCTTACAAAGTTACTGTGATGATAAAATTAGATAACATATATGAAGGTACTTGATAAACAAAAATGCTTTTTAAATAATAATAATACCATCATTATTAATTCTGAACTTCTTACTTCTATTGACAAATTAAATTAAAGACTTAATTTACATCTGCTAAACATTTTGAGGCATTTTGTGTTTGCCAAATGGCACAAGTTTCTTTTTATTTTCTACTGTGTGTCTTATCTTCGTGTCACTTAACAGACAGGGCTAAAGCAATATCGTGATAAATGGAGAAAAGAGTGAAGTTGTCAAGGATTTCATTTTACTTGGATCCACAATCAACGCCCATGGAAGCAGCGGTCAAGAAATCAAATGATGCATGGCATTGGGCAAATCTGCTGCAAAAGACCTCTTTAAAGTGTTCAAAAGCAAAGGTGTCACCTTGAAGACTAAGGTGCACCTGACCCAAGCCATGGTGTTTTCAGTGGCCTCATATGCATGTGAATGCTGGACAATGAATAAGGAAGACCGAAGAAGAATTGATGCCTTTGAATTGTGGTGTTGGAGAAGAATATTGAATATACTATAGACTGCCAAAAGAACGAACAAATCTGTCTTGGAAGAAGTACAACCAGAAAGCTCCTTAGAAGCAAGGCTGGCGAGACTACATCTTACATACTTTGGACATGTTATAAGGAGGGATAAGTCCCTGGAGAAGGACATCAGGCTTGGTAAAGTAGAGGGTCAGTGAAAAAGAGGAAGACCTTCAACAAGATGGATTGACACAGTGGCTGCAGTGATGGGCTCAAGCATAACAGGGATTGTGAGGGTGGCACAGGACCCAGCCATGTCTTGTTCTGTTGTACATAGGGTTGCTATGAGTTGGAATCGACTTGATGGCACTTAACAACAACAAACCAGTCTTTTGACAAGTCTACAGAACAAGTCAGTGGAAGATTTGGGATTAGAATAAGTCTGTTCTTTAGAGTATATATAGTAGTTGTTTACTTTGAATATTTAAAAAATTATTACTGCATTTCATTAATCAAAATTGTTGTTGTTAGGAGCCGTGAGTCGATTCTCACTCATAGCAACTCCCTGTACAACAGAACAAATACTGCCCAGTGCTATGCCATCCTCACTATCATTGCTAGGCTTGAGCCCATTGTTGCAGCCCCTGTGTCAATCCATCTCATTGAGGGTCTTCCTCTCTTTCACTGACCCTCTACTTTATCAAGCATGATATCCTTCTGTAGGGACTGGTCCCTCCTGATAACATGTCCAAAGAATGTGAGACAAATTCTCACCATCCTTGCTTCTAAGGAGTATTCTGGCTGTACTTCTTCCAAGACAAATTTGTTCATACTTCTGGCAGTCCATGGTATATTCAACATTCTTCGCCAGCACCATAATTCAAAGCCATCAATTCTTCTTCAGTCTTCCTTTGTCCAGCTTTCACATGCATATGAGGCAATTGAAAATATCATGGCTTGGGTCAAGCACATCTTAGTCCTCAAAGTGATATCTTTGCTTTTGAACACTCTAAGGAGGTCTTTTGCGGCAGATTTATCCAACTCGTCATTTGGTTTCTTGATTGCTTCTTCCATGAGCATTGATTGTGGATTCAAGTAAAATGAAATCCTTGACAACTTCAATATTTTCTCCATTTATCACGGTGTTGTTTGTTGGTCCAGTTGTGAGGATTTTTGTTTTCTTTATGTTTAGGTGCAATCCATACTGAAGGCTGTGGTCTTTGATCTTCATCAGTATGTGCTTCAAGTCCTCTTCCACTTTCAGCAAGCAAGGTTGTGTCATTTGATTATCACAGGTTGTTAATGAGTCTTCCTCTAATCCTGATGTCATATTCTTCTTCATATAGTCCCGCTTCTTGGATTATTTGCTCAGCATACAAATTGAATAAGTATGGTGAAAGGACACAACACTGACACACCCCTTTCCTGATTTTAAACCACACGGTATCCCTCCCCTTGTTCTGTTCGAATGACTGCCTCTTGGTCTAGCTAAAGGTTTTAATAAAAATAGGCTATTTAAATTAACATTTTTCTGACCTAGGACCCAGAAATGTTTAATTCTTGGACGGAAATCGTTTCTCTTCCTTTTCTTCCTTTTTCTTGCTGTCAACACTCTAGGCAGAAACTCAGTTAATTATAATAATTGATTGGTAGACATTTGCGCCTCTCTGTGCCTCTGTTTTATTATCTGTGAACAAAGAATAATACTGACACTTCATAAGTTTGCTGTATTAAATGAAGTCATAGAATTAAAGTGCTTAGACCTCTTTCAGGAACAAGTAAGCACTGATTGAATATTACTACTTTTAATGTTAGTATCATTCATTCATTCAACAAACTGACTCATTAGCTACTATGTGCCAGGCACTGTTCTAAGAATTTGGAATATAAAAGTTAATACAATGGACAAATGCTCCAGGTCTCATGGACCTTATATTCTAGTTTATGGACAGCAGAGACAGATGATAAGCATAAGAAGAGAATATTGCTATGGGAAAAATGTAAAGAAGAGTGAAGGCAATCAGGAGTGCTAAGGATGAAAGAGGAAAATTTACAATTTTAAAAAACATAGTTGTGGTAAGCCTCATTGAGAAGATAACATTTGAGGAAGCACTTGAAGAAATGAGTTACATGTGCACATATCTGGCAGAAGAATGTTCCAGGTAGAGAAAATAGCCAGTGCAAAGGCTGTAAGGCAGGAGCATGCCTGTCATGTGTGAGAATATCATGTGTGACTAATGCAGAATGAATAGAGGAACAGTAGCAGGAGATGAAGTCAGAGAGAGAATTGGAAGACAAACCACGTACAACCTCGAAAATCACTGGGAGCAACTGGAGGGTTTCAAGAGAAGGAATGACATTCTCTGGCTTATATTTTTATAAGACCACACTGCCTGCTATGTTGAGGCTGTACTCTTGGGAGGTGACAGCAGAAACAGCAAGACCAGTTAGAAAGTTATTAGAGAGTCCAAGGTGAGAGATGGAGGCTTGGATCAGGGAACGGCAGTGGCAGTGGTATAAATATCTGGTTTGCGGATATATTTTGAAAATATAGCCAATATGATCATCTTATGAATTGGACATGAGATGTGAGAGAATATAGCAGATGCATTTTAAAATGCCTTAATTCAATTTCTATGCCAAAGACAGCTCCCAGAAATGATCTAAAAGATGTTTGGTTGAGCTACAAAGATTTTGAGGTTTGTAAAATAAAGGTGGGAATTAGCTATAAAAATCAATATGGGTTCCTTCCAAGTAGCTTCTATATTGAAAAAGATCACCAGAAAAAGAAAGTTTGATTATTTTGTAAAGGGTAAAGGGGACTATTATCAAAAATTTATTTGGTAGTCCACAACGTATAATTATGTTACTCCCAGAGAGAAAAAGCAGAAAGTAGGTGCAAACCCAAGAGGAAAAAATGAGTTATATAGAGGTGAGGCAGTAGAGTTGCTGGTTTAGTGCAAACTGTAGAACTAGACCACCTGGGTGTGAATTCTGTTCTGTTAGTAGCCTCAGATTTTTCATGTGTAAAATGAGGATGATGATAAGACTATTATGGAATTTTCAGGGTTGTTGTAAGGATTTGGTTAAAAATTATTGTAAGAAAAGAGCTTACAGCAATGCCTAGCAATTGGTGTTATTTAAGTGTTAGGTATTATCTTACGTGCATGTGCTTTGGGGGAAAGGATGGTTCTCTGTTCTATGTTGACCTTCATAGGCCATTTTAACATTCATTTCTCAGTTAGTTTGCAAAAGTGTTAGTTTATTAAGAGGTAGGTGATCAGACTCTGAGAGATCGATTCGTATTCCACAAACACACATGAATTTTATTTATAAGCCAAAATTATTTTCTCTGAAATTAATATTGCCATAGGGGCCAAATATACATGTCAGCAAGTATAAAGCTCTCTTCCAGAACATTCCCTCTGCAGTAGAGAAACAATAACTATCAGAAAGCAAAGGATAGTTGGATGATTCGAACAAATGCTTTCATAAGGTTGTGGTAATCTGATAGTCACCATTTCGTTTGTAAGACTATTTTAAAAAAAGAAACAAGGATCCTAGGATCAGCCGGCCAGGACAGATAACTTCTAGACAGGATGAGAGCACACATAATTAACATTTTTATCATGATTCCCATTTTCAATATTTCTGGTATATGATGACAGTCTATTATCTCTTCGTTAATTACAAAATTCCTTCATCATTTTAATATGCCTCCAGTACATGCTGTCATTTCCAGGTCTTCAACTTATTTTACACTAATTATACTCATTATAATTATGTGATCAAAGACCACAGCCTTCCGTATGGATTACACTTCAACATAAAGAAAACAAAAATCCTCACAACTGGACCAATATGCAACATCATGGTAAACAGAGAAAAGGTTGATGTTGTCAAGGATTTCATCTTACTTGGATCCATGATCAACACCCATGGAAGCAGCAGTCAAGAAATCAAAAGATGCATTGCAGTGGGCAAATCTGATGCAAAGGACCTCTTTAAAGTGTTGAAAAGCAAAGATGTCATCTTGAAGACTAAGGTGCGTGTCATGGATTGAATTATGTCCCCCCAAAGATGTGTGTATCAATTTGGCTGGGCCATGATTCCTGGTATTGTGTGGTTTCCCTATGTGTCGTAAATCCTGCCTCTATGATGTTAATGAGGGAGGATGGGCGGCAGTTGTGTTAGTAAAGCAGGACTCAGTGTACAAGATTGGATTGTATCCTGAGGCAATGTCGAGATATAAAAGACAGAAGCGAGCAGAGAGACACGGGTTGGGGGAGTGGTTACCTCATACCATCAAGAAAGCAGTGCTGGGAGCAGAGCGCATCCTTTGGACCAGGGTCCCTGCGTAGAGAAGCTCCTAGTCCAGGGGAACACCGAAGAGAAGAAGGCCGACAGAGAGAAGAAGACTTCCCCTGGAGCGGACGCCCTGAATTTGGACTTTTAGCCTACTTTGACTGTGAGGAAATAAACTTCTCTTCGTTAAAACCATCCACTCGTGGTATTTCTGTTATAGCAGCACTAGATGACTAAGACAGTGCGCCTGACCCAAGCCACGCTATTTTCAATTGCATCATATGCATGTGAAACCTGGACAATGAATAAGAAAGACTGAAGAAGAATTGACGCCTTTCAATTGTGATGTAGGTGAAGAATATTAAATATACCGTGGACTGCCAAAAGAACAAACAAATTTGTCTTGGAAGAAGTACAACCAGAATGCTCCTTAGAAGCAAGGATGGTGAGACTACGTCTTACATACTTCGGACATGTTGTCAGGAGGGACCAGTCCCTGGAGAAGGACATCATGCTTGGTAAAGTAGAGAGTCAGCAGAAAAGAGGAAGACCCTCAACAAGATGGATTGACACAGTGGCTGCAACGATGGGCTCAAGCATAGCAACGATTGTCAGCATGGTGCAGGACCAGGCAATGTTTCATTCTGTGGTGCATAGGGTCGCTATGAGTAGGAACCAACTTGACAGCACCTAACAACAACAACAACATACTCATTACATTTAAATTGACAGTTTCCTGATTTCCTAGTAATATTGAAGTTGCACATTCATGTCATTAGTAATATACACATAAACCATATTTTAAAGTCTATTATTTCTTGAAAGATATCTGTGATCGACTGATCAATCTCATGTATGAATGAATTCCAGTTAGCTCTATTTTAAGAAGCTCATTTTCCCAATTGTGTGTATTCAACTCTTGTATGGTAGAAGGCTCTATTCTGAGATTTACTCTTTACTTTCAGCAGTTAGGAGAGACAGGGGAGAAAACAAAAGGAAAAATATGTGATGTATAAGGGAGGAATGTATTTCTTCTTGATATTACTGAGTGAGATGAGATTCAGAAACTATTGCTACTTGGACCAAGTTTGGAGCTGTCACTACCAAACCCATCAGATTGTCCACAGGAGCCAGATTTCTGAGATCTGTGATCTCAAGATGACAGCTCAGAGTCTCAGTGATCAAAACAGCATAGTTAGCTTCTTTTAATCATTAATCATTCTTTCTGTAATTCTATTTTTCTCCTTGTTAGTTTTAAACCCACCCAGACATTTTTGTTTTTCTTTTTGGAGGGCCCCCAAGCTCTTATTTTACTCAGTATAATCAAAATTTCATTATGAGATCTGCAGGGTTCATCTGAATTTGGCACTGCTTTGGAAGTTTCAATCATTTTCCTGGGCCAAGAGTAACTCTGTTGAGAAGATAAAATATGGGATTTTAGCAATAATGATGTTGCCTTGGCTTATATAAGTATCAAATTAGTGTTTTGGAAAAACAGATCATTAACTTTTAATAATATTTTCTGAAACAGAGAATCTGGCAGACCAAGTTTACTGTTTTAAAGATAAATGTCAAACAAAGATATGTTCATATACACACGCTAAAAACATTGTAAGGCGTCATTACTATTATAAAATAAAAAGTGAATACCTTAAAGTATAATTGATTATGTTTATGTTAGAATAATCTAAGTAGTGTTCATTGGATCTTATGTTTTGATTTCATAAATCACTCATACATGTAATGTTTGTTATAAAGGCATTGTACTTAAATCTTTTTATCAAATGTTGAGGAAATAAAACAATACTGCTCTTATGGATTGAATTTTGTCCCCTCAAAATATGTGTTGGAATTCTACCCTGTGGATGTAATCTCCTCTGGGAATAGGGGTTTCTTTGTTATGTTCGTTATGTTATGTTATATTACATTACGTTATGTTTGTTATGTTACGTTTCTTGGAGAATAGGAATTGCTTTGTTACGTTTATGGTGCCCTATCAATGTAGGGTTTGTCCTAAACCTAATCACTTCTGAGTTATATAAAAAGCAGCCTAGACACAGAGACAAGCAAGCAAGAACAGGCAAAAAATTGATGTCACGTGGAGATTGCCAGGGAACCGAGGAATGCCAGGGCTAGAGAAGCTGAGACAAGGATTTCCCCCAAAAGTGGACACAGAGAGAGATTCCTCTAGAGCCAGCACCCTGAATTCAGGCTTCTATCCTCCTGAACTGTGAAAAAACAAATTTCTGTTCTTTAAAGCCACCCACTTGAGGTATTTCTGTTACAGCGGCACTAAGAAAATAAGACATCTGCATACAAAACAAAACAAAACAATCAAAAACTCTCCACACCAATACAGAAGAGAGAAAGAAGAGAGCTTATCATTGGTTACACATTATCAGATTTACATGCACGGAATATAGCACGTGAATGACTACTGGACAGAATTTCATACCAATGTAAGAGTCTAGCAGAGGAAAGAACAGTGAAAGATTCTCTTATCTCTTTGAGAGATAAATGGATGAATCTTGTGATTGTCTCCTGTATACGAAATGAGAGACTCCCGAATTAATTTTAGAAAGTATGTGTTTACAGTTCCAAGTGTCAGAGGCCAGGGACCTTTTGTTGTCAAATCAGAAGTTCAGGCCACTTAGTGAGCCTATTATGTTTACAAGGAAACAAGCTAAAGAGGGAAAGATGGGGAGGTAACTACCTCCTTTCTCAAGCAAAGAAAATTCCATCACTTGACACTAACACTCAGAAGAAAGATTGAAATAATGCTTATTAAGAATCTGACTACCGAAGAGAGTTGTGTGCAGGGGCAGATTAACCAGTAAGCAAGGTACTCACAGGCTTACATTAAGCAAGCTATGCAAAGGTTTACTTGTGTTTACTTACTAATCTGTAGTGCACAATTTCATGTGGGTTTCACCACATCTTTGATATGGTGAAAAACAGATGAAATTGTGCACTTACAGATTTGTAAGCATAAGTAAATTTATGTGTACCTTCCTTATTGGGTAATCCGTCCCTGGTTGTGTGTGTGTGTGTGTGTGTGTGTATGTGTGTGTGTTCCACTTTTTTTGCTGAATTCCTGGATCAAGAGTTATGAGTATAATTAACTTTAAAGAATTTTAATCTGAACCATTAACATATGATTAAAACCCTTTCCGTATATGTGGAAGTCATCTTTATGGTTATATGAATTATACCATCTATTAATTAAATTAGGATCAAATAAGAAAATGTGTGTGAAACTACTTCATTTATACAAGAATCATTTTAAATGAAGATTCAGAACAAAAGGTTTGACAGTTGTCTCCAAAAAATGCAAGCAGAAAACTAAAAAAGAGATTTAAAATATTAGAAAGGAGCACAATTATTATGATGTACATAAGGTATATTATTGAATACCTGGAAAATCTAGTGTAGTTTAATAAGATAATGGCTATCACAATTAATATTTAAATTAAGTAACTCTCTTGTTAACTGAAAACAACCAGTTAGAAATTTTAAGGGAAATTTTAAAAAGTGTCATTTAAAATAGAAAACAAAAAACTGAACAAATGAGCAAATATATACTAAATATACAGGCCCTATGAAGAAAATTGGTGCCCTGGTGGTGCAGTGGTTAAGAGCTTGGCTGCTAACTGAAAGGTCAGCTGTTCAAATCCACCAGCTGCTCCTTGGAAACCCTATGGGGCAGTTCCCCTCTGTCCTATACGGTTGCTATGAGTTGGAATCAACTCGCTATGAGTTGGAATCGACTCGACGGCAATGAGTTTGGTATTTTATTTTGTTTATGAAGAAAATTATTAAATCTATTAAAAGAACAAATATTTTAATAAATGGAGAAATATAGCTTATTCTTGGTGAGGAAGACTTAGCATTATAAAGATATGACTTCCAAAATTAATCTATAGGTGGAATGAAATTTAAGTGAAAAATACCAGTGTAATTTTTGTCTGACTAGACAGAATGCTTCTACAGTTCACTCAGAAGTATACATTTGTGAGAAGTCAGCAAATTATGAAAAAGTAAGGCACTAGTATTTCTTTCTCTCCCATTTATAAAATATGTTGTAAAGTTTTAGTAATTAAAATAGGGTGGTACTACAAGAGACATGAACGAAATAATCAATGGGACAGAATTTAAAGGTAAACAACAATGGATACAAGACCAGAACAACTAGATGGTGCCTGGCTACCACTACTGAACCTTCTGATCAGGAACACAATAGATGAATCCTGATTAAAAGGGAGGAAAATGTGGAACAGAAGTTCAGATCCTTAAAGAATCCAGACTTACTGGACATACTGAGGCTAGAGGAGTCCGAAGATTTTCTTCAAACCTTGGATTGAAATTATCCCTGAAGTCACCTTGAAACTAAGTAACAGTTTAGCCAAAAGAGTAAAGATTGTCATCCTTGATTATTACATTAAAAAAAAAAAAGTCTATATAAGACCAAAGGGTCAATAACTATTTTAAAGGATTGATGAGAAGGTTGGGAGGCAGTGAGGTTAAGTAAACAGAAGTGACACAGCTAAAACAGAAATAAGAAGAATGTTGACACAATATAAAGAATTTAACCAATGTCACTGAAAATTATGTCTAGAAACTGGGGAGTGGGAGCAGGTTTTACTGTGTGTATTTTCACCAAAAATAAAAATAAATAAATAAGCAATGGATACAGATTTAAATATAAAAGTTAAAACCAAGATTGTCAGGAAAAAGTATGGTGAGATTTTAAAATAGAATTTAAATGAAGAGCATCTTTCTAAAATATCCCAGAAAACAAAGGAACTTTGGTAGATCTAATTACATAGTAAATAAATAAAAATTAAATCTCTATGGGAAAAAGAAATACACCTTTAACAAACTTGGAAGACAAATTCCAAACTGGGGAAGAAAATATTTGCAGCACATCTAGCAGACAAAGGATTGGTAATACTAAGGTGCAAAATGCTCTTATAAATCAATAGAAAAAAAAGCTCAGAAAGTAAGTGGGCAGTTCACAGGAAATGTGATTTTAATATTATATGAAAAAACATTCAATTTCACTAATACTAATCTGAAGCCCTGGTGGCGTAGTGGTTAACAACTATGGTGAGCTACAGATGCTAACCAAGAGGTTGGCAGTTTGAGTTCACCAGCCGCTCCTTGGAAACTCTATGGGGCAATTCTATTCTGTCCTATAGGGTCGCTATGAGTCAGAATTGACTCTACAGCAATGGTTTTAATACTACAGACAAATGGAATTAAGTACAAGATTGATTACTGACTTTCCACTTACCAGATTGACTAATAGAAAAATATGTACAAACTCCACAAAATGGCAAACAAATCCTGCCTTGTTGGTGAGAGTACAAATTGATACAAACTTATGTAGAGTGATTTGGCAATGTTCACCAAAATTTAAATGTGCATACACCATGACTCAGGAGATAATTCCAAGGAGATAATATCCAAGTGATTAAATATGAAGAGTATATGGATAGTCACTGTAGAGTTGTTTTTAACAGTAAAATATTGCAAACAAACTTAATGTCCACAAACAGGGACTGCTTAAAAAAAAAACTAAAAAAACTTTTGTGTGTTTTATTTGAATACAGAGATTCATCTTGGGATTCTGTCAAGCCCACTAAAATGAAAACATATATCTATATTGCTAATTACATAGAAATAACAGTACAACAGATGTTCAGCAAAGAAAAAAACAAGCAGGTTAACAAAATAGTATTTATAGAATGACCTCATTTACATAAAATTTTGTATGTAAAGTGTGTGTCTATGTGTCTGAAGAGAACAATTTGGAAAGGTGGAAGATTTTAATGTTTCCTCATCAATGTCACTATATTTCATTATTATTCTTTTAAAACATTACATGTGTAATTAGAAGTAATTATTATTTTAATTTTTTTAAATAATAAATTTTTAAAATGTATGCCTAATTGCACCCTGCGTTGTTCAAAACATGGAGAGTGGGCACTCTTTACACTGCTTGTAGAAATAAAATTGTTTTAAAATTTCTGATGCAATATGACAGTATTTATCAAAAGCATTAAAAAATAAAAATTCCTAACCCAACGATTCCAGATCTAGAAATTTCTTTTCTTAATAGCCATGTGAAACAGATGTTGTCTCTATCATGAATGAAGTCCTTAAAACACAAAGAGATTGGAGCAGTCACAACCCAGATGTCCATAGATAGTTTAACTCAAAAAATGTTTTTATTGTATTTTAAATTTAAGCAAATATTTAAAATTTGAATGTTTCACATAGAAATTTGAGTTTCTCCTGAAAATTGAGAT
Organism: Trichechus manatus latirostris; assembly: GCF_000243295.1. Lineage (NCBI taxonomy): Eukaryota > Metazoa > Chordata > Mammalia > Sirenia > Trichechidae > Trichechus > Trichechus manatus. The sequence goes on from NW_004444221.1 coordinate 83,104, forward strand.
AGTCTGACACACTGGGGCTAAATATCCCCATGACCATGGCCAGCTGGAACTGCCACTTTGAGACGGGGCTTGTGTTAGCCGGTCCACCCCAGGCCCTACTATTTCCATACTTAGACTGTTTCACTCATTTATTTTACCAATTTGGCCTTTGAATTTGCAATTCCTGGGTGTAGTAGTTTTCTATGACTGCCACAAAACGAGTGACTTTAGAAAACAGGAATTTATTGTCCCACAGTTCTGGAGGCTAGAAGTCCAAATTCATGGTGTCAGCAAGGACACGCTCTCTTAGAAGGCTTTAGAGGAAGATCCTTTCTTGTCTCATTTAGTTCTGGTAGCCCCAGGTGTTCCTTGGCTTGCAGAATTCCGTTGTCACGTGGGCATTTTTCCCCTGTGTACCTCTCAGTGTCTCTTCTCTTATAGGACACCACTCAAACGGGATTAGGATTCACTCTACTCTGGTATGACCTCATGTTAATTTATAATATCTTCAAAGACTGTTATTTCCAAACATGGTCAAAAGTACCAGGGGTTAGGACTTCAACATAAATTTTGAGGTGACACAATTCAATCTATAACACTGGGTTACAGTATTTGCTAATCAACAGAGGAAAGACAATTCAATTCCAGGTCTTCCACCTACAAATCTGAGTTATGCTGCATTTTTGCATTGAAGGAATTGATTGTTCCACTGTGATCATTCCTTGATCCCAGGTCATGGGTCACTGACTTCTGCAGTGGTTTGTTATCTTACATTGCCTAAACCAGAGATTCGCTGTTTGGTTTGGGGCCTGAAGAGGAGAAATATGTGGACTTAACTGTTTAGTGGAACTTTTAGTTTATGTAACATGTTGCTTGTCTGTTCAGTGAAAGTTCTTGGCTCTCACCATCAGATACTTTTCTAATTACTTTCTTCCAATTCATTATAGTTCTGCTTTGAATGGAGACCAGATTTATTAACTCTCAGTTGCATCAGGAGCCCCAGCAAAATTTTCAGTTTTCCACAGCTTTTCCTGAAGCTATGAGTCTCTGTACTGGGGATTCTTTTTTTTTTTTTTTTTTTTTCTTTCTTCTTCCAAATAGTGACATAGCCCGATTTACACTGGAAGTCTGTCAAATTGCATTAAACAGTTCTTGATTGAATTAGCGGTTTCCAAGCCTCTTTCTCACAGCTGTCATGGAGTAGAACTGCACAATCTGTTCAGCTGGTTCCAGGACAGGTGTTTTTGTCTTGACAAAAGCTTTTCTGTATACCAGCCTGTCTGGAGATTGAAATTTTTCTTAGGAGGATTATGGGAAGAAATCAAGGAGAAAATTTTTTCCACACCAGCAACTTCACTTTGTGCTTATCAGATAGCAACCCTGTGGGTTCACTGCTTAGCAGCTCAGCAAAACTAAAAATAATGCTTCTGAACCACAGGGTGCAAGGGAGAAACTAAGCCTAAACTCTAGAACATGAGATGCTTTTAAAAAGATCTGAAAAATGTAAATAACAGAAACACCTACTATATAACCATTATCTTTTTGAGTTGAGATTTAAACCTTTCAGTTTGAGAATGCTCATAAAGATCAATCTATGGTAAAGAGTTGGACTTCAGTGCCAGGGAGTGGGGGTTAGGGAGATTATAAAAAATAAAAACATCTTGTTTTACACATAAGGAAATTTACACCGAAAGAAGTTAAGGACCTGCTAACGGACTCATAAATGGTTAACAATAGAACTAGGAGAAGAATATTAAACTCTTGTATTTGGGTCATCATATAAATAATGCAAGTCAGTCATCATCTAAAGTATAAAACTTGTCTCCTAAAAGCTTAAAATCAAGGTATGCACAGTGCACATACATACGCTAAAACAACCAACACATAAAGACATCAGCCCTCTTCTAGATTGTTGTTGTTAGGTGCCACTGAGTAGGTTACAACTCATAGTGACCCTATGTACAACAGAATGAAACACTGCCCAGTCCTGTGCCATCCTCGCAATCCTTGCTATGTTTGGGCCCATTGTTGCAATCATTGTATCAATCCATCTCATTGAAGGTCTTCCTCTTTTTGCTGACCCTCTACTTTACCAAGCATGATGTCTTTCTCCAGGGACTGTCCCTCCTGATATCATGTGCAAAGTACATGAGACAAAGTCTCGCCATCCTCGCTTCCAAGGATCATTCTGGCTGTACTTCTTCCAAGACAGATTTGTTCGTTCTTCTGACAGCCTATGGTATATTCAGTATTCTTCACCAACACCCTAATTCGAATGTATCAATTCTTCTTTGGTCTTCCTTATTCATTATCTTCTAGATTAATAAACCTTAATGGGAATGTGTTAATCAGAATCCCCTGTAGGAAAAGAAGAACGGGCTACTCAAAAGTAAATAAAAAGTCAACAACAATGGAAAGAAGTTTACTAGCAATGAAAATTACTATTAATTTTCATTGAGAAAAGATAAGCAAAACAATGCACGCAGCAGTTGAGAACTAGTAGCTTAATGAGACTTGGGTGAATTTGAATGTGAAGTATTGTTATAGCTCAGCTTCTGTGGGCTGAAGGCCTTGGGAGAAGGTATAATTGAGTAGTGACCAACTCAGTAGCACATCAGACAGATTAAAAGGAAGGAACTGCAAAACAGAGGTTAGATCCAGAAAATGCAATGGGGTAATACAAAGCTCAAAGATCCTGATGTGAGCTTTTCACAATCATCAATATAAAGATCTCCAATCTGATTAACAAAGACGTCTCAGGTGCAAATTATCTTCATAGTTCAATAGAATAGGTAATAATGTTAGGAAATCCCCAGCATATAGCAGGTCCCTGCCATTTACGTGGGAGATGTAGGACAGAGTTCACTTCTGGGGAAAGAAAGTTGGCAAGAGACAGACAATGGAGAACTCAGGTCCTAGAGAAGGATCAGGGTACGGGAGAGATGAATTAGAACAATCCATGGTGGACACCTCCTCTGACCACGTGGATCTGAATGGAAAATGGAAAAATTCTAAGAAATTGGGTGACAGACTGACAATCTAGTAATGGCTCACTGGATAAGGAACAGATTTTCTGATCTTTAAATGTGCTTATAAGTTCTAGATTAATATGATAATTGTTTCGAGGTGCTGTCGAGTCTATTCTGACACATAGCAACCCTATATACAACAGAACGAAACACTGCCTGGTCCTGTGCCATCCTCACAATCATTGTTATGCTTAAGTCCATTTTTGCAGCCACCGTGTCAATCCATCTCATTGAGGGTCTTCCTCTTTTTTCAGGTCCCTCTACTTTACAAACATGATGTCCTTCTCCAGGGACTGATCCCTCCTGACAACATGTCCAAAGTATATGAGATGTAGTCTCGCCACCCTTGCTTCCAAGGAACATTCTGATCGCACTTTTTCCAAGACAGATTTGCTCATTCTTTTGGCAGTCCATGTTCAATATTCTTTGCCAACACCGCAATTCAAAGGCATCAATTCTTCTTAGGTCTTCCTTATTCATCGTCCAGCTTTCACATGCATTTAAGGCAATTGAACACCATTGCTTGGGTCAGGCACACCTTAATCTTCAAGGTGACAACTTTGCTTTTCAACACTTTAAGGGGTCTCTTGCAGCAGATTTGCCGGATGCAATGCGTCCTTTTGTTTCCTGACCGCTGCTTCCATGAGTGTTGATTGTGGATCCAAATAAAATGAAATCCTTGACAACTTCAATCTTTTCTCTGTTTATCATGATGTTGCTTATTGGTCCAGTTGTGAGGATTTTTGTTTCTTTATGTTGAGGTGTAATCCATACTGAAGGCTGTGGTCTTTGATCTTCATCACTAAGTGCTTCAAGTCCTCTTTTCAGCAAGCAAGGTTGTGTCATCTGCATATGGCAGGTTGTTAATGAGCCTTCCTCCAATCCTGATGCCTTCCTCCAATCCTTCTTGGGTTATTTGCTCAGTATACAGATTGAATAGGTATGGTGAAGTGATACAACCCTGACGTACACCTTTCCTGACTTTAAACCATGCAGTATCCCCTTGTTCTGTTCAAATGACTGCCTCTTGATCTATGTACAGGTTCCTCATGAGCACATTTAAATGTTCTGGAATTCCCATTCTTTGAAATGTTATCCATAATTTGTTACAATCCACACAGTCGAATGCCTTTGCATAGTCAATAAAACACAGGAAAACATCTTTCTCGTATTCTCTGCTTTCAGCCAAGATCCATCTGCCATCAGCAGTGATATCCTTGGTTCCATGTCCTCTTCTGAATCCAGTTTGAATTTCTGAAAGTTCCCTGTTGATATACTGCTGCAGCTGCTTCTGAATGATCTTCAGAAAAATTTTACTTGCATGTGATATTAATGATATTGTTTGATAATTTCCACATTCGGTTGGCTCACCTTTCTTGGAAATAGGCATAAATATGATCGCTTCTGGTCGGTTGGCCAGGTAGCTGTCTTTCACATTTCTTGGCACAGATGAGTGAGCACTTCCAGCCCTGCATCCGTTTGTTGAAACATCTCAACTGGTATTTTGTCAATTCCTGGAGCCTTGTTTTTCACTAATGCCTTCAGTGTAGCTTGGACGTCTTCCTTTAGTACCATCAGTTCCTGATCATACGCTACCTCCTGAAATGGTTGAACATTGACCAATTCTTTTTGGTATAATGACTCTGTGTATTCCTTCCATCTTCTTTTGATGTTTCCTGCATCATTTAATATTTTCCCTGTAGAATTCTTCAATATTGCAACTCAAGGCTTGACTTTTTTCTTCAGTTCTTTCAGCTTGAGAAATGCTGAGCATCTTCTTCCGTTTTAGTTTTTTATCTCTAGGTCTTTGCACATGTCATTATAATACTTTACTTTGTCTTCTCAATCCGCCGTTTGAAATCTTCTGTTCAGCTCTTTGACTTCATTGTTTCTTCTTTTCGCTTTTGCTCGACATTCAAGAGCAAATTTCAGAGTCTCTTCTGACATCCATTTTGGTCTTTTCTTTCGTTCCCAACTTTTTAACGACCTCTTGCTTTCTTCATGTATGATGTCCTTGATGTTATTCCACAACTGCTTTGGTCATTAGTGTTTAAGGCATCAAGTCTGTTCTTGAGATCATCTCTAAATTCAGATGTGATATACTCAAGGTCATACTTTGGCTCTCGTGGACTTGTTCTAATTTTCTTCAGTTTCATCTAGAACTTGCATATGAGCAATTGATGATCTGTTCCTCGGTCGGCCCCTGGCCTTTTTCTGACTGATGATATTGAACTTTTCCATCGTCTCTTTCCACAGATGTAGTCGATTTGATTCCTGTGTACTCCATCTGGCAAGGTCCATGTGTGATAATTACAAGTATTAAATAAGATTTCAAATACAGACATACCTCATTTTATTGCACTTCACATTATTGCATTTCGCAGGTATTGCATTTTTTACAAATTGAAGGTTCATGGCAACACTGCATAGAGCAAGTCTATTGGTGCCATTTTTCCAACAGCATGTGCTCACTTCAAGTTTCTGTGTCACATTTTGGTAATTATCCCAATATTTTAAACTTTTTCATTGTTATCATATCTGTTACAGTGATCTCTGATGAGTCATCTTTGATGTTACTATTGTAATTGTTTTGGGGCACCACGGACCACGCTCATGTAAAATGGAGAACTTAATCGATAAATGTTGTGTGTGTTCTGATTACTCCAATGACCAGCAGTTTCCCCATCTCTCTCCCTTTCCTAGGGTCTTCCTATTCCCTGAGACACGACAATATTGAAATTAGGCCAATTAATAACCTCTAAGTGTTCAAGTGAAAAGAAGAGTCCCATGTCTCTCACTTTAAATCAAAAGCTAGAAATGATTAAGCTTAGGGAGGAAGGCATGTCAAAAACTGAGATAAGCTGAAAACTAGCCCTCTTGCACCAAACAGTTACCAAGTTGTGAATGCAAAGACAAATTTCTTGAAGGAAATTAAAAGTGCTACTCCAGTAAACACACAAATGATAAGAAAGCGAAACAGCTTTATTTGCTGAATTGGAGAAAGTTTTAGTGGTCTGGATAGAAGATCACACCAGCTACAACATTCACTTAAGCCAAAGCCTAATCAGAGCAAGACCTTAACGCTCTTCAATTCTGTGAAGGCCAAGGAGGTGAGGAAGCTGCAGAAGAAAAGTTTGAAACTAGCAGAGGTTGGTTGATGAGGTTTAAGGAAAGAAGCCGTCTCCATAACATAAAAGTGCAAGATGAAGCAGCAAGGGCTAATGTAGAAGCCATAGCAAATTAATCCAGAAGATCTAGCTAAGATAATTGATGAAGGTGGCTACACTAAACAACAGATTTCCAATGTAGATGAAACAGCCTCATGTTGGAGGAAGATGCCATCTAGGACTTTCATAGCTAGAAAAGGGAAGTCAATGCCTGACTTCAAAGCTGAAAAGGAAGGCTGCCTCTCTTATTAGGGGCTAATGCAGCTGGTGAATTTAAGTTGAAGCCAATGCTCATTTACCATTCCAAAAACCCTAGGACCCTTAAGAATTATGCTATAGCTATTCTGCCTGTGTTCTATAAATGGAATAACAAAGCCTGGGTGACAGAACATCTGCTTACAACATGGTTTACTGAATATTTTAAGCCCACGGTTGATACGTATTGCTCAGAAAAAATGATTCCTTTCAAAACATTACTGCTCATTGACAATGAACCTGGTCACCCAAGAGCTCTGATGTAGATGTACGAGGAGATTGATGTTTTCATGTCTGCTAACACAACATCAATTCTGCAGCCCATGGATCAAGGAGTAATTTTGACTTTCAAGTCTTATTATTTAAAAATGCATTTCATAAGGTTATAGCTGCCATAGATAGTGATTCCTCTGATGGATCTGGGCGATGTAAATTGAAAACCTTCTGGAAAGGATTCACCATTCTAGATGCCATTAAGAACATTCTTGATTCTTGGAATGAGGTCAACAGGAGTCTGGAAGAAGTTGATTCCGAACCTCATGGATGACTTGGAGGTGTTCAAGAGTTCATTGGAGGAAGTAACTGTAGATGTGGTGGAAATAGCAAAAGAACTAGAATTAGAAGTGGAGCCTGAAGATGTGACTGAATTGCAGCTGTCTCTGATAAAATTTAAATGGATAAGGAGGTGCTTCTTATGGATGAGCAAAGAAAGTGGTTTCTTGAGATGGAATCTCTGAAGATGCAGTGAACATTGTTGAAATGACAACAAAATATTTAGACTATTACATAAATTTAGTTGATAAAGCAGCATCAGTGTTCGAGAGGATTGACTCCAATTTTGAAAGAAGCTCCACTGTAGGTAAAATGCCATCAAACAGCATTGCATGCTACAGAGAAATCTTTTGTGAAAAGAAGAGTCAATCGATGTGTCAAACTTCACTGTTGTCTTATTTTAAGAAATTGTCACAGCCACCCCAAGCTTCAGCAACCATCACCCTGATCAGTCAGCAGCCATCAACATCAAGGCAAGAGCCTCCACCAGCAAAATGATTATGACTTGCTGAAGGCTCAGATGATGGTTAGCATTTTTTATCAACAAAGTATTTTTTATTTAAGGTATGTACACAGTTTGTTTAGACAAAATGCTATTGCACACTTAATAGACTACAGCGTAGTGTAAACATAACTGGGAAACCAAAAAATTTCTGTGACTTGCTGTATTGTGATATTTGCTTTATTGTGGTGGTCTGGAACAAAACCCTCAGTATCTCCTAGGTATGCCTGTATAAAATGCCTCATATAGTTCCTCGTACACAATAGGCCTTCAATAAATGTTAGTTAGGGCATGTATTGGTTTCCATTAACCCTACATTTTCATCAACATTTGCCTAAAATAGGTTGTTGTGTGTGCATGTCTCTGAGCTGTAATTTTTTATGTAACCAATATAGTGAGGGATTTTAGCTCATTGGCACACAGACATGAAACAACTTCATATCTTTTTATAACTACTCCAAAAATCCTTTTTCTAGCTGAGTATTAGTTCTCTGAACTAAAAACAGAAAGAGTTAGACATGGTTGTCCCAAATAAGCAGGTCTGGGAGTGGGAAACAAGACTGAAGCTTAAGAGAGGTTCTGTGGGACATTATTGCTTTTCTTCATAAGCCCTTCTAAACAATGTTTGAGGGGTTATCTATAAGTATATATTATTGCAATTAAAAGAAAAAAAGAAGATATAGTGGAGGCTCAGCCAAACTACTCCTGTTATTACTAAGCAAAAAAACCAAACCCATTGCCGCCGAGTCAATTCTGATTCACAGCAACCCTGTAAGACAGAGTATAACTGCCCCATAGGGTTTCCAAGGCAGTAAATCTTCATGGAAGCAGACTGCCACATCTTTCTCCTGTGGAGCAGCTGGTAGTTTCAAACCACTGACCTTTCGATTATCAGCTGAGTGCTTTAATCACTATGCCAGCAGGGCTCCTATGACTAAGCAAAGGGGGTATTTAAAATGTTTAACAAATCCTATAATACTATTAATTAATATGTAAGTCAATATAAAATCAACATATATTCCATTTTATTTTTTAAATGAGCTAAACTGTTATAAACTTTATATAAATTATATATATACAAGTTTTATATGTATGTGTGTGTGTATGTGTGTATGCCTGTATGTGTGTGTCCATAACTGCTTGCCTGTTGGAAATATATCGGTGTTTTAACATACCAATAGTGCAGCTTATGAAGAACTGCATGACCTGGCCCTTATTTAGTTAACTAGCCTCTTTTCTTGCTAACTATTCCCTCCGTGCTACTTTCTGGCCCCATCAAACTGCTTCTACTTCCCTCAATGTACCATTATGTTTCCTACCTCCCTGCCTTTCTCATACCACTTGTTTTGTCCGGAATAGACTCAGTCTATGTTTTATGCCTAGCAAATGCCTCATTATCTTTCAAAAGCTATCTTATGACTTCTCCACAGTGAATATTTTCCTGATTCCCCAGCATTGGGATTCTGGCTTATTTTTTCCATTTCCCATTGACAACTGAGTTTGTGATACATGACCATGATGTTACTCCTGAAAGAGCATTAATAAAGTTGGGATCAGTCTGTCCCCAGCATTTGGACTCCATCAGTATATTTAGCGGCCTCCTGGCTTATGTCATGACATGGGTGGCCATATCAAATATAGAGTAAATACTTGCCCCTGATGTTAAGAACATAATGAGCAGAAAGATTACTTCAGCATGGGGCAGCCTGGAGGTAGGCCACTTTCTTGAGAGATCCATTTATACCAATAACCTGAGCTAAGTTCCCGTAGAAGATTTCTATTATTCTTGATCTATGGATTCGAACATCTCACAAGATGTTGAATCTCCAAGTCAGAAATACATAACTAGCCTTCTGTTGCGTTCATTTGTATTTATTCTCTTGTTTCCTTAATCTGAGTGTTAATAAATCCACTGTAGAATATTTGTTCAGGGACCTATACCCAGCCTATACCTAACAAAATGGAGCTGAACTTCTATCTGGTGTTAAGCCAATATGCAACCAACAAAATTTCCTCTCCCTTTACTATCACTGCTATTCACCCTTTCCAAGGTAAAAGGACAAATGATCAGTACAAAAAAGTACATATGTAAAATATTATAGAAAACAAGAAAAGAGTACTCCTTTGCAAATCCAGAGGAACTTCTTCTGTCCAGGAAGGATTGATTATACAAAGCAAAAGGAAATCTTACAAAATGGGACTTGTTTTCTGAACAAGATTAAAGCATCTATGAAGGTAGAATAAAGACATAAAAAGAAAGCAAACTGAGTCAGAGAGAAGTTCTAGGAGAACTGTGAAATGATGCTAATGCCTTTAATCATTACAATAATAATTACCCTACCAAAGAAATATCTCCATGAAGACTTTCATAGGAGATTGAGTAAGATCACCCACAGGACTCATTTCTATCAAACAATAAAATTAAAACTTTCAATAGCTCCACAGTTGTCTGATATAGTGACAGAAGATGGCCTCTTGGGCTGGAAGGCACTCAAAATATGACTGAGGAAGAGCTGCCTCCTCTGAGTAGAATCGATCTTTTTTTTTTTTAATATTTCATGTTCTTTAATTTTTTTTATTGTACTTTAAGTGACAGTTTACAATTCAAGTTAGTCTCTCCTACAAAAATGTATATATACATTGTTATGTGACCCTATTTGCTCTCCCTATACTGTAATAGGACACTCCTCCTTTCCACCCAATTTCCCGTGTCCATTCAACCAGCTCTTAACCCTCTCTGCCTTCTCATCTCACCTCCGGACAGAAGCTACCCATTTAGTCTCATGTATCTTCTTGAGCTAAGAAGCACATTCTTCATGAGTGTCGTTTTATGTCCCACAGTCCAGTCCAATCTTTGTCTGAAGAGTTGGCCTCAAGAATGGTTTTAGCTTTGGGTTGACAGAAAGTCCAGGGGCCATGCTTTCTCGGGTTCCTCCAGTCTCAGTCAGACCATTAAGTCTGGTCTTTTTACTGGAATTTGAGTTCTGCATCCCACCCTTCCCCTGCTCTATCAGGGACTCTCTGTTGTTTTTCCTGTCAGGGCAGTCATTGGTGGTAGCTGGGCACCATC
>NW_004444221.1:93796-96104 GCF_000243295.1 Trichechus manatus latirostris
TGTATTCAGGAAACTTCTTAGCTTTGGTTTAGTCCAGTTGTGCTGCCTTCCCCTGTAGTGTGTGCTGTCCTTCCCTTCACCTAAGATAAATCTTGTCTACTATCTACTTAGTGACTAACCCTCACCCTCCCTCCCCACCCTCATAACCATCAAAGAACGTTTTCTTCTGTGTTTAAACCTTTTCTTGAGTTCTCATAATAGTGGTCTTACATAATATTTGTCCTGTGACTGACTAAATTCACTAAGCATAATGATTCCTTCATGTTGTAAGATGTTTCACAGCTTCGTCGTTGTTCTTTAATGTTACGTAGTATTCCATTGTGTGAATATACCATAATTTGTTTATCCATTCGTCCGTTGATGGGCACCTACGTTGTTTCCATCTTTTTGCTATCGTGAACAGTGCTGCAATGAACATGGGTGGGCATATATCTATTCGTGCGATGGCTCTTATTTCTCTAGGATATATTCCAAGGAGCAGGATTGCTGGATCATACAGTACTTCTATTTCTAGCTTTTTAAAGAAGTGCTAAATCGATTTCCAAAGTGGTTGTTCCATTTTACACTCCCACCAACAGTGTATAAGTGTTCCAGTCTCTCCACAACCTCTCCAACATTTATTATTTTGTGTTTTTTGGATTAATGCTAGCCTTGTTGGGGGGAGATGGTATCTCATTGTAGTTTTGATTTGCAATTCTCTAATGGCTAATGATCCTGAGCATTTCTTCATGTGCCTGTTAGCTGCCTGAATGTCTTCTTTAGCAAAGTGTTCATATCCTTTGCCCATTTTTTAATTGGGTTATTTGTCTTTTTGTTGTTGAGGTTTTGCAGTGTCTTGTAGATTTTAGAGTTTAGACGCTGATCAGTTTTAGGGTTAATGTTTTTATTTTGGCCCTTTCTTCTTTTTGGATGTGTGCATTTATTGCTATAAAGTGACCTCTGAGCACTGTTTTGCTGTGTCCCAAAGGTTCTGGTAGGATGTGTTTTCACTCTCGTGTGATTTTATGAATTGCTTTATTCCATCCTTAATTTCTTCTATAACACAGTAGTTTTTGAGCAAGGTGTTGTTCAGTTTCCATGTGTTTGATTCTTTTTCCTTGCTTTTTCTGTTAATGATTTCTCCTTTTATGGCTCTATGGTCAGAAAAGATGCTTTGTAATATTTCAATGCTTTGGATTTTGTTAAGGCTTGCTTTACGGCCTAATACGTGGTCTATTCTGGAGAATGTTCAATGTGCGCTGGAAAAGAAAGTATACTTGGCTGCTGTTGGTGGGGTGTTCAGTACATGTACATGAGATCAAGTTGGCTGGTTGTGGCATTTAGATCTTCTGTGTCTTTACTGAGTTTCTTTCTGGATGTTCTGTCCTTCACCGAAAGTGGTGTGTTGCAGTCTTCTACTATTATTGTGGAGCTGTCTTTCTCTCTTTTAAATGCTGTTAGAGTTTGTCTTATGTATTTTGGAGCCCTGTCATTGTGTGCATAAGTATTTATTATAGTTATGTCTTCCTGTATATTGACCCTTTAATCATTATATAGTGTCCTTCCTTATCCTTTGTGGTGGATTTTACTTTAAAGTCTATTTTGTCAGAGATTTATACTGCCACTGCTGCTCTTTTTTGATTGTTTGTGTGATGTATTTTTTTTCCATCCGAGTTTTAGTTTGTTTGTGTCTTTAAGTCTAAGGTGTGTCTCTTGTAAGCAGCATACAGACAGATCGTGGTTTGTATCCATTCTGCCATTCTCTGTCTTTACATTCAGCAAAATTATTAATAGGTATGGAGTTTAGTGCTGTCATTTTGATGTCTTTTTTGTGTATTGTTGACAGTTTCTTTGCTCCACTTAATTTTCTCTGCCGTGTCATTTTTCTTTATGTATTTTCTTTTCCTCTTTTTCATTGTTGTTGATTTTGTATTTGATGAATCTTTATATTTTTCTTGTTTTTTATTTTGATGTGTAAGATTGTTAGTTTCCTTTCTGGTTACCTTAATATTTACCCCTATTTTTCTAAGTTTAAACCAGTCTTTTATTTCTTTATATTGCCTTGACTTCCTCTCCATAGGAAAAATCTATGTCTACATTTTTTAGTCTGTCTTTTTTGTTTTAATGTTGTTGTCTTTTACATATTGACATCTGTTTCCCTATTTTCAGTGTTTTAGCTTTGATTTATTTTTGTGACTTCCCTATCTGGTTTGATATCTCGTTGCTCTGTCCTGTGTTCTAGTCTTGCATTGTTATCTGTTATTACTGATTTGCTAACCGGAGGACTCCCTTTAGTATTTCTTGTAATTTTGGTTTGGTTTTTGCAAAT
>NW_004444221.1:96232-125691 GCF_000243295.1 Trichechus manatus latirostris
ATATCTTCTCATCTTTCATGATATCAGGGAAATTTTCTGCCAACAAATCTTCAACATTTCTCTCTGTATTTTTTGTTATCCCCCTGTTGTGGTACTCTAATCACTTGTAGGTTATTTCTCTTGATAGGGTCCCACATAATTCTTAGAGTTTCTTCATTTTTTTAAAATTCTTTTTTCTGATTTTTCCTCAAATAACTTGGTGTCAAGTGTTTTATCTTCAATCTCACTAATTCTGACTTCCATTGCCTCAGTTCTGCTCCTATGACTTTCTATTGAGTTGTCTAATTCTGAAAGTTTATTGTTAATCTTCTGCATTTCTGATTGCTGTCTCTGTATAGATTCTTGCAGCCTGTTAAACTTGCCATTATGTTCTTGTTTAATCTTTTTAAGTTCTTCTATTGCGTGTTCTGCATTTTGCATAATTTCCTTCCTAATCTCTTGAAGAGTTCTTCATATTAATCTTCTATATTCTGTCTCCAGTAATTCCAAGAAATTTTCTTCCTCAGGAAAATTTCTAGATTCTTTATTTTGGGAGCTTGCTGAAGCTATCATGGTCTGCCTCTTTGTGTGATTTGATATTGACCTTTGTCTCCGAGCCATCAGTTATTATATTTATTTATTTTATGTTTGCTTACTGTGTCATAGCTTCTTGGTTTGTTTTGCTTTGACATGCCCAAACAGGCTGCTCGTGTGAGCTAGCCCTATCACCAATTCCCCTGAAGCTCCAACGTGCTGCCACCAGGTCACCAGATCTGCTACTAAGTATGTGAGCCCAGGAGTCCGCTCCTCCTGTATGGATTCAGCTCAGGTGTCCAGGTAGTAAGCCACCAAGTGTGTGGTCCAGGCTCTCACCTACTGTCCTAGACAGGCAAGGGTGATTAGTGTAAGCACAGGCATCCGGCTGCAGCACAGGGACACACACTGAGCAAGGCATGGGGCTGATGGCTGCCCCTGAGTGTCCAGGAAGAAAGCATGTCCCTGTTCCCTAGAGCACATAGGTGGGTGGGTTTTGCAGCTTGACTATGAGCACCCAATGCTGTTGGCTGTAAAGGACTGTGGGGGCACCTCTTCTTCTTAGGCCCCTATCGCAGGTGGCTAGATGGCATGGGTGGAGCCACCAGTCTTCAGTCCCCTGATGTGGGTAGGTGAAGACCCTGTTTAATGAGCAAAGCAGTGTCAAATGTCATAAACCTGCCACCTCACAGTTGAAACAGTTGAAGTTAGATTTCAGGTATATACCCTGTTGTATTGCAATAATGAGGATCTATGCTGTTGAAATGGGCCCACACAAGTCTATGCAGGGGGAAAGGCAGTCAAAGTCCGTGGATCCCTTATGCCTGTGCTTAGGCAAAGGAGCTGTGCCTACCTGAGTTCCTGGCTTAGGGAAGCTGGCAGATTATGTTTTCTTCCTTTTGTTAATTTGTTCCCTCTCCAAGGCCAGGAGAATGGCTCAGGGCACGTGACGGGTCCTACTTCCATCCCAGGTGACTCAGCAAATGCTGAAGCCATCCTGAACCCAGTGCAGAGGAGGGAGGAGGGATGTAAATGGGAGAGAGGTTGTTCCCTAAGGGGGGTGTTTTTGATCCGTGTGGTAGGCCAGACGCAAATACTTATCTTTCACCAATGGAGGACTGCTTCTTACTAGTTCTGGATGGCCGAGTAGACTGTGCTGCTGGGTCTCTCCCGATGTGGAAAATGCCTCAAGTGCCGCTGCTTGCCTGCCTCACCACTCACCCAAGACCTGATCTGGGCTGAAGGGCTCCGGCTCCCACTAGGTCAGGTCTGGCAACTCTTAGCTGCTTCTGAACTATCTCCCCCTCCGCCTGCCACTCAATCTGATTCCTCAGCTTTGCCTTTGATGTTGAGGGCTCCTAGATTGTCATATATAATCGATTCACTTGTTTTTTGGGTCTTTATTGTTAGAGGGACCACCGGAAGCATCTGACCTACTCTGCCATCTTGGCCCTGCCTCCTAGAGTCAATCTTAATTATGTGGATGAAGTAAAGTTTTCAGAAACTTCATTTGCTGATGTGGCAAGATGCAAAATGAGAAGGAACAATGGCAAACATTCATTAATAGTTGGAACATAGAATGTATGAAGTGTGAATTAAAGAAAATTGAACATAGTTGAAAATGAAATGGAACTCTTGAAGATCAATATCCTAGGCACTAGTGAGCTGAAATGGACTGATATTGGCCAATTTGAATTGTGCCAGGAATGACAAATTGAAGAGGAACAGCACCACATTCATAATCAAAGAGAAAATTTCAAGAATTATCCTGAAATACAACACTGTCAGTGATAGGATAATATCCAGATGCCTACAAGGAAGACCAGGTAATAGGACTATTATTCAAATTTACACACAAACCACTGAGGCCAAAGATGAGGAAATTGAAGATGTTTACCAACTTCTGCAGTCTGAAATTGATCAAATATGCAATCAAGATGCATTGATAATTACTGGTGATTAGAATGCAAAAGTTGGAAACAAAAAAGATTGATTAGTAGTTGGAAAATATGGTCTTAGTAATAGAAATGATGTGGGAGATCACATGATAGAATTTTGCAAGATCAGCAACTTATTCATTGCAAATACCTTTTTGCAACAGCAAAAGCAGTGACTATACACTTGGACTTCGCCGGATGAAATACACAAGAATCAAATCAACTATGTCTCTGGAAAGAGATGATGGAGAAGCTCAATATCATCAGTCAGAGTAAGGCCAGGGGCCGAATGCAGAACAGACCGTCAATTGCTCATATTCAAGTTCAAGTTAAAGCTGAAAAAAATTAAAACAAGTCCATGAAAGCCAAACTACAACCTTGGGTATATGCCACCTGACTATAGAGACCATCTCAAAACTAGATTTGACATGTTGAACACTAATGACCAAAGACCAGACTAGTTGTACAAGGACATCATACATGAAGAAAGCAAAAGGTCAATAAAATGATGGAAAAGAAAAAAATAAAGGATGTCATAAGAGACTCTGAAACTTGCTCTTGAACACAGAGTAGCTAAAGCAAATGGAAGAAATGATGAAGTAAAAGAGCTGAACACAAGATTTCAAAGGGGAGCTTGAGAAGACAAAGTAAAGTATTATAACGACATGTACAATGACCCGGCGTTAGAAAACCAAAAGGGAAGAAGACGCTCAGCATTTCTTTTTCTTTTCTTTTCTTTTTTAATTGTACTTTAGGTGAAGGTTTACAGAACAAATATTTTCTCATTAAACAGTCAGTACACAGTTTTATGACATCGGTTAACAACCCGACGACATGTCAACATGCTCCCTTCTCGGCCATGGAGGACCCTCTTTTTTTTTTTTTTTGGGGAAAATATACATAGCCAAAGATAAACCATTTCAAACATTTTTACATTTACAATTCAATTACGTCAATTACATTTTTCCAGTTGTGCTGCTATTCTC
This sequence comes from Trichechus manatus latirostris, assembly GCF_000243295.1. Taxonomy (NCBI): domain Eukaryota; kingdom Metazoa; phylum Chordata; class Mammalia; order Sirenia; family Trichechidae; genus Trichechus; species Trichechus manatus. The sequence goes on from NW_004444221.1 coordinate 99,669, forward strand.
TCTTTAGATGAAGGTTTACAGAACAAAATAGTTTCTCATTAAACAGTTAGTACACATATTGCCGTAAGACAATGGTTAAGAGCCCCACTACATGTCAACACTGTCCTTACTCATCTTTGGGTTCCCTATCACCAGCTTTCCTGTCCCCTTCTGCCTTCTAGTCCTTGTCCCTGGACTGCTGTGCCTCATTAGTCCTGTTTTGTTTTATTGGCTGTCCAATCCCCAGCTGAACAGTGAACCTCGGGAGTAACTTCACCACTGAGCTAAAAGGGTGTCCAGAGGCCATGCTCTTGGGGTTTCTCCAGTCTCTGTCAGGCCAGTAAATCTGGTCTTTTTTGTGTTAGAATTTTGTTCTACATCTTTCTTCATCTCTGTCCAGAACCCTCTGTTGTGATCCCAGTCAGAGCAGTCAGTGGTGGTAGCCGGGCACCATCTAGCTGTACTGGACTCAGTCTGGTGGAGGCCTTGGTAGCTGTGGTCCATTAGTCCTTTGGACTAATCTTTTCCTTGTATCCTGTTCTCTTCATTCTCCCTTGCTCCCGAAGAGGTGAGACCAGTGGACTATCTTAGATGGTTGCTCACAGGCTTTTAAGACCCCAGACACTACTCACTGAGGTAGAATGTAGAACAATGTCTTTATAAATTGTGTTATGCAAGTTGAGCTAGATGTTCCCCGAGACCATGGTCCCCACAGCCCTCCGCCCAGCAATTCAGACCCTCAGGGAGTTTGGTGTGTCTACGGAGCTTCCATGACCTTTTCTTGTACAAGCTGTGCCGCTCAGCATTTCTTAAGCTGAAAGAACTGAAGAAAAATTCAAGTCTCAAGTTGCAATATTGAAGGATTCTAAGGGCAAAATATAGAATGACACCACACCAAAAAACCAAATCCTTTGCCATCAAGTCTACAGGAAGCATCAAAAGAAGATGGAAGGAATATAGAGAGTCACAGTACAAAAAGAATTGGTTGACATTCAACCATTTCAGGAGGCAGCATATGATCAAGAACTGACGGTAGTGAAGGAAGAAGTCCAAGCTTACCTGAAGGAATTGGCCAAAATCAGGGCTCCAGGAACTGACAGAATACCAATTGAGATGTTTCAACAAATGGGTGCAATGCTGGAAGAGCACACTTGTCTATGCCAGGAAATTTGGAAGATAGCTACCTGGCAGACAGACTGGAAGATATCTATTTACTGGCCTATTCCAAAGAAAGTTGATCCAACAGAATTCAGAAATTATTGAACAATATAACATGCAAGCAAAATTATGCTGAAGATAATTCAAAAGCACTTACAGCAGTACATCGACAGGAAAATGCCAGAAATTCAAGCAGGATTCAGAAGAGTACGTGGAATGAGGGATATCATTGCTGATGTCAGATGGATCTTTGCTGACAGCAGAGAATACCAGAAAGATGTTTACTTATGTTTATTGACTATGCAAAGGCATTCGACTGCTATCATAACAAATTACGGATAACATTGTGAAGAATGAGAATTCCAGAACATTTAATCATGCTCATGTAGAACTTGTACATAGACCAAGAGGCAGTCGTTCGAACAGAACAAGGGGATACTGCATGGTTTAAAATCAAGAAAGGTGTGTTGTCAGGGTTCTATGCTTTCACCATACTTGTTCAATCTGTAAACTGAGCAAGTAATCTGAGAAGCTGGACTATATGAAGAAGAACTCAGCATCAAGATTGGAGGAAAACTCATTTAACAACCTGTAATATGCACAAAACACAACATTGCTTGCTGAAACCGAAGAGGAATTGAAGCACTTACTGATGAACATCAAAGACTACAGTCTTCGGTATGAATTATACCTCGGAGTATAAAGGAGAAAAAAATCCCCATAACTGGACCAATAAGCAACATAATGATAAATGGATAAAATATTAAAATTGTCAAGGATTTCAATTTTACTTGGATCCTTAATCAATGCCCATGGAAGCAGCAGTCAAGAAAGAAAACGTCATAACGCATTGGGCAAATCCATTGCAAAAGACCTCTTTAAAGTGTTAAAAAGCAAGGATGTCACTTTGAGAACTAAGGTGCACCTGACCCAAGTCATAGTATGTTCAACTGTCTCATATACGTAAGAAAGCCCAACAATGAATAAGGAAGACCAAAGAAGAATTGATGCCGTTCGATTATGGTGTTAAGGAATAATATTGAATATACCACAGACTGCCAAAAGAATGAACAAATCTCTCTTGGAAGAAGTACAGCCAGAATGCTCATTAGAAGCAAGGATGGCAAGACTTTGTCTCAGGTACTTTGGACATGTTGTCAGGAGGGACCAGTCCCTGGAGAAGGACATCATGCTTCGTAAAGTAGAGGGTTAGCAAAAGAGAGTAAGACCCTCAATGAGATGGAATGACACAGTGGCTGCAACCACGGGCTCAAGCATAGCAACGATTGTGAGGATGGTGCAGGATGGTGCAGGAATGGGCAGTGTTTCGTTCTGTTTTACATAGGCTCGCTTTGATTCGGAACTGACTGGATGGTACCTAACAATAAAAACAACATTGCGGAAAATCGCTTAAACTTTCGTATATTCTAAAGTCACTTCAACAAATCACAAATATGAGAGGAAAAATAGTGAACAAGTTTTGTTTCCTTTTCTCTTCAAGATAATATTACTTCTTATTGTACAATTATCAGTGTATTCTTCAGAGTAATTTTACATATTTTCAAGACATAAAGTTTCACTGTTTCCCTGAAAATTTTTACCTTTTATCTTCAGACTGTTTAGTTTTCTTTTGTCTCTGCAAATTATTCCCTTGTAAGATTATATCTGATTATTTTTATTCTCCCTGGCCCTGTTATGAATAGGTAAATCATCTTACTATCTTCTTTTCCAATAACACATTTTGCTAAATATTTGTATTCCTGTGATAGTTGGGCTAAAGGATCAACTCATTTCTACTAGTTTTGGGCTAATTTTGTTAAATTTATTTTGTGTAATGATTCTCTGGCAAAAAAGAAATTTATGCATATGTAATGTCAAGAAAGAAAAAATAGAAATACATTTTAAACAGTATTTCTTTAATGACCATTTTTTCTGAGGTTCAGTATCAGGATGAGCAGGAGTGATTCCTTTCCTCCTCGGAGATCTCCATGGAAAGTTTGTTTCCAATTTGTCTAACATAGTGTATAAAGAAAATATTCTACATCCAAATTTGGTGAGTATTGTCTAGGGTCTTAAAAACTTGTGAGCGGCCATCTGCGATACTCCTCTAGTTCCACCCCGAATGGAACAAGGGAAAATGAAGAAAACCAAAGACACAGGAAAGATAAGTCCAAAGGACTAATGTTCTACAACTACCACAGCCTCCACCAGACTGAGTCTAGCACAACGAGATGGCGCCCAGCTACCATCGCCAACTGCTCTGACAGGGATCATGTAAGAGGGTCCCAGACAGAGCCGGAGAAAAATATAGAACAAAATTCTAACTCACAAGAAAAGACCAGACTTACTGGTCTAACAGAGACTGGGGAAACCCTGAGAGTATGGCCCCTGGACACCCTTTTAACTCAGTACTGAAGTCACTCCTGAGGTTCACCCTTCAGCCAAAGATTAGATAAGCCCATAAAACAAAACAAGACTAAATGGGCACACCAACAAGGATGCGAAGGCAGGATGGGACAGGAAAACTGGTAATGGGGAACTCAAGGTTGAAAAGGGGAGAGTATTGACATGTCATGGGGTTGGCAACCAATGTCACAAAACAATCTGTGTATTAATTGTTTAATGAGAAACTACTTTGCTCTGTAAACCTTCATCTAACATACAATAAAAAAAAATTTTTGTCTCCATGTATCATCAGTGTCACACATAGGTAAAGTAAGTATGACGTTAAATAGCACCAGAGGCCCTCTTCTCCAAATGCTTGTCTCACTAGTTTCCTAAAGTCTAAAATTCCTGAGATAAAAGCTAAGTCTTTAGTTCTACAATAAGCATTAAATTTTAATTGTTAACTAACCTGATAAGGGAAGTGGACAAGGTAAAATGCAAAGCCATAAACAATTCATTTCTTTCCTTCATGAGGTAAGGTTTTGATGAGAAAAAGGAAGGCATAGGGATACCACATAGCTTGAAAGGGGCACAATGGCAGGACTCAAACACGAAATGAGAAATGGCATAAAAGGACGTCTGGGAATGCCGGAAAACATTTTGTTTTCTGTATAATTTTTTTATAAGATATGTGTGGTCTTCAGGATTTATAGCTGACAGGGCTTCATTTAAGATTACCTGTCAGTTTTCCACTTGTTTTAGAGGGTTTTTCGCTTCTAACCAAAAAGAAACCATGGTGGTTACCTGAATCCATACATCCTCTGTTTTTGTTTTGTTTTTCTCTTTATTTTGCTTTCTTCCCTCCTAGGAAAACATTCTATTCTTTATGCCAGAGATGAAAATGCACAAGTCTGTGCTAGGTGCTGGAATTTCAAGAAATCATATGCAATCTCTGAATCAAGAAACCTAGAAAAATTCATTAATTCAATGCACACAGAGCTTCCTATCAAGGTTTTCATCCCTTAGTCTTAAGTGTGAATTCCAGTCACTTGAAGAAAGCTTTTAACATGAAAAAGACAGAATAAAATAGAAACAATTGAACCAACAAACAAAAACAAGAGAACTAAAAAGAATAGCCAACAGAAGAAAGAGGTGGTATTATAACTAATACCATCAGACAGATATGCTATTACACTTATAAAGTTCTTGGGTTAAATTTATGACAGTAAAACAAAAATAATATTCAATAGAAGTTTTAGAATATAAAGTTGGGGAATAGATATAAAATATCACAGAAATGAAAATTAGAGCATCACCCATGAGGTCCTACATTGAATAACAGCAATTCTAAAGAGTATGAAAAATAAAAACAGAGAAGTAGAAATTATAAAAGAATTAGCAAAAGATTATTTCCTACAATTAAGGGACATGCATTTCCATATTAAAAGAATCCACTATATGCTCAATGAATAAGAAAAAGACCAATTCCAAGGCATAACATCATGAAATGTCAGAACAAAGGGATTTTTTAAAGCTTCCAAGTGGAAAAAAATCAGGTCATATAAAGCACAAGAAATAAGAATGAAACCAATTATTATGAAAACTGTACTGTAATCTTGAAGATACTGAAAATTCTTAAAGAAATTGATTTGAAAGCCTAGACACCTATATCCAGCTAAACTCAGATAAGTATACCGGTAGACTTAAGTATAGACTTCAAAGGTACAAGATTTCAAATTTTATCTCCCATTCATGCCTTTTTGTGAAGATAACGGAGGATGGGCTTCATTAAATCAAAGGTACATACCAGTAAAGAGGAAGACATAGGACCCAGAAATGGGAGGGCTAGAGGAAGAGACAGGTTAAAGGAAATTCACAGGTATTCTGCAGAGAAGTCCCATAATGAAAGTAGCAGCTAGAAGGTCATTAGCACAAGTTCAGCAGAAAGATGAAGTCCTGCAGAAGAGATGGCTTCACAGTAAAAAAAAAAAAAAGAAAGAATAATAAAGGAAGAAAAAGATTAAGAAGGAAGAGGAGGTGGAGGAAAAGAAAAAGGAGGGAAATGTATAAATAGCACCCTTAGATTATCTGGGAAGTTTAACTAGGTGGAAATTTTAGAATAAAAAGTAAGTAATGAGCTATTGGAGGGTTTAGGAATATTTAGACAGATATTCAAAGAAAGCTGATCAAATGGACAGAAAAAGAAATAAAAGGAAGGAGGAGGAGAAGGAGTCAGCAGCTAAGTAAAAGAAAACTTAAAAAAAAAGGGGGGCAGGGAATAAAATTACATTCCACTACTTAACTCAGTAATGAACAATACCTGCATAGTACTAATGAGTATAGATTTAACAAAGAATGTGGTATTTTGGGCAGGCAAATAAAATTATGTGTGAGGAGTTATGCACAAGAGTTGAATCCTCATTTTCCATAGAAAGAAGTTAATAACTATTGTCTAAAGTTGAACCACACAGAGTCACTATACCAAAAAGAACCGGTCGACATTCATCCATATCAGGAGGTAGCATATGATAAGGAACCAATGGTACTGAAGGAAGAGGTCCAAGCTGCACTGAAGGCATTGGCAAAAAATAAGTCTCCAGGAATTGACAGAATACCAACTGAGATGTTTCAAAAAATGGATGCAGGGCTGGAAGTGCTCACTTGTCTATGCCAAGAAATTTGGAAGACAGCTACCTGGTCAACCGCCTAGAAGAGATCCATATTTATGCCTATTCCAAAGAAAGGTGATCCAACCAAATGTGGATATTATCAAACAATATCATTAATATCACACACAAGTAAAATTTTGCTGAAGGTCATTCAAAAACCATTGCAGCAGTACATCTACAGGGAATTGCCAGAAATTCAAGCTGGATTCAGAAGAGGACGTGGAACAAGGGATATTATTGCTGATGTCAGATGGCTCCTGGCTGAAAGCAGAGAATATCAGAAAGATGTTTACCTGTTTTATCGACTATGCAAAGGCATTCTACTGTGTGGATCATAACAAATTATGGATAACATTGCAAAGAACGGAAATTCCAGAACATCTGATTGTGCTCATGAGGAACCTATACATAGACCGAAAGGCAGTCTTTCAAACAGAACAAGGGGATACTGCGTGGTTTAAAGTCAGGAAACGTGTGCATCAGAGTTGTATCCTTTCACCATATGTATTCAATCTGTATGCTGAGCAAATAATCTGAGAAGCTGGACTATATGAAGAAGAACGGGGCATCAAGATTGGAGGAAGACTCATTAACAACCTACCATATGCAGATGACACAACCTTGCTTGCAGAAAGTGAAGAGGACTTGAAGCACTTACTGATGAAGATCAAAAACCACAACCTTCAGCATGGATTACACTTCAACATAAAGAAGACAGAAATCCTCACAACTGGACCAATAGACAGCATCATGATAAAAAGAGAAAAGACTGAATTTGTCAAGGATTTCACTTTGCTTGAATCCACAATCAACACTCATGGAAAAGGCAGTCAAAAAATCAAACGATACACTGCATTGGGAAAATCTGCTGCAAAAGACCTCTTTAAAGTGTTGAAAAGCAAAGATGTCACTTTGAAGACTAAGGTACACCTGACCCAAGGCATGGTGTTTTCAGTCACCAAGTGTGTATGCAAAGCTGGATGATGAATAAGGAAGACCGAAGAAGAACTGACACCTTTGAACTGTGGTGTTGGTGAAGAATATTGAATATACCGTGGACTGCCAAAAGAACGAACAAATCTGTCTTGGAAGAAGTATAACCAGAATGCTCCTTAGAAGGAAGGATGGCGAGACTACGTCTCACATACTTTGGACGTGTTATCATGAGGGATCAGTCCCTGGAGAAGGACATCACACTTGGTAAAGTAGAGGATCAGTGAAAAAGAGAAAGATGCTCAAGGAGATGGATTGACACAGTGGCTGCAACAATGGGCTGAAGCATAACAATGATTGTTGAGGATGGGGCAGGACCAGACAGTGTTTCATTCTATTGTACATAGGGTCTCTATGAGTTGGAACCAACTTGATGGCACCTAACAACAACAACACCAACAAAGTTGAACCACTATGGAAGAACAATTTAAGCATGTTGTTTTAAAATATGGGGGTAAGAACTAGAATAGCTAAAAGAGTGGGAATCTGTGGCCTCTGTAAGGGAGCATTATGAAAAAGCTTTAAGTGGAGCAAAACAATCACTAGTTGATTTCAACAACAACAACAGTTGACTTTAGTCGAGACCAATGTATTGTTTGGAGGATAACATTTTGGGTTATAAGGTTCTATAGGGTTTTGGCTTTTCATTGTCTTTCAGCTACTTTACAACTCTGTAAAGATGCAAGCAATTTGTAGAAAACTATTATTGTTGTTGTTGATAGGTGTCGTTGAACTGGTTCTGACTCATAGCAACCCTATGTACAACAGAACAGAACACTGCCTGGTCCTCCGCCATCCTCACAATCTTTGCTATATTTCAGCCCATTGTTGCAGCCACTGTGTCAATCAATCTGATCAAGGCTTTTCTCTTTTTCTTCGACCCTCTACTTTACTAAGTGTCATGAATTGAATTGTGTCCTCCAAAAATATCTGTCAACTTGGCTGGGTCATGATTCCCACTATTGTATGGTTTTGTACCATTCTGTAATCTGATGTGATTTCCTTCTGTGTTGTAAACTCAATCACTATGACCTAATAAGATGGATTAATGGCAGTTATACTGATGAGGTTTACAAGATTGGACAGTGTCTTAAGCCAATCTCTTTTGAGATATAAAAGAGAGAAGCGAGCAGAGACACATGGGAACCTCACACCACCAAGAAAGCAGTGCTGGGAGCAGAGCATGTTCTTTGGACTTGAGGTTCCTGTGCAGAGAAGCTCCCAGACCAAGGGAAGATTGAGGACACAGACCTTCCTCCAGAGCCAATGAAGAAAGCATTCCTCTGGAGCTGACGCCCTGAATTTGGTCTTGTAGCCTACTGGACCGTGAGAGAATAAACTTCTCTTTGTTAAAGCCAGCCACTTGTGGTATTTCTGTTATAGCAGCACTAGATGACTAAGACACCAAGCATGATATCCTTCTCCAGGGACTGGTCCCTCCTAATAACATGTCCAAAGTACCTGAGACAAAGTGTCACCATCCTTGCTTCTAAGGAGAATTCTGGCTGTATTTCTTCAAGACAAATTTGTTTGCTCTTCTGGAAGTCCATGGTGTATTTAATATTCTTCGCCAACACCGTAATTCAAATGCATCAATTCTTCTTTAGTCATCCTTATTCATTTTCCAGCTTTCTTATGCATATGAGATAATTGAAAATACCATGGCTTGGGTCAAATGCACCTTAGACCTCAAAGTAACATCTTTGCTTCTTAACACTTTAAAGAGGTCTTTTGCAGCAAATTATCCACTGTAATACATCACTTGATTTCTTGACCGCTGCTTCCATGCGCATTAATTGTGGATCCAAGTAAAATGAAATCCTTGACAAATTCAATATTTTCTCCTTTTATCATGATGTTGTTTATTGGTCCAGTTGTGAGGATTTTCTCCTTTTATCATGATGTTGTTTATTCATCCAGTTGTGAGGATTTTTGTTTTCTTTATGTTGAAGTGTAATCCATACTGAAGGCTGTGGTCTTTGATCTTTATCAGTAAGTGCTTCAATTCCTCTTCACTTTCAGCAGGAAAGTTTGTGTTATCTGCATATGGCAGGTTGTTAATGAGCCTTCCTCCAATCCTGATGCTGTGCTCTTCTTCATATAGTCCAGCTTCTCAGATTATTTAGTCAGCATACAGATTAAATAAGTATGGTGAAAGGATACAACCCTGATGCACACCTTCCCTGACTTTAAACCACACAATATGTCCATGTTCTGTTCAAACAACTGCCTCTTGGTCTATGTACAGGTTCCTCATGTGTACAGTTAAGTGTTCTGGAGTTCTCATTCTTCACAATGTTATCTGTAATTTGTTATGATCCACACAGTTGAATGCCTTTGCATAGTCAATAAAACACAGGTAAATATCTTTCTGGTATTCTCAGCTTTCAGCCAAGATTCATCTGACATCAGCAGTGGATTTCTCCATTCCAGGTCCTCTTCAGAGTCCAGTTTGAATTTCTGGCAATTTCCTGTTGATGTACTGCTGTAACCGTTTTTGAATCATCTTCAGCGTAATTTTACTTTGTCTAGACATGGACCAGTAACATGAAATTTGCCTCCAAAAATTGGACAGTGCCTAGAGACCGAAGAAAGAGGAGGGCAACTTCAGGGTGGAAGCAAAGAAGTTTATTAGGGAGACTTACATATGAGGCAGTTCTGGGTGGCTGCAGGACCAAAGCAGATGTCTGTGCTCTGCAATGGGAAGGCAAAGGTTTTGTAGGGGTAGTGGACAACAGTGGCTACAAGCCAGGGGCTTACATAAGTATCACTCACCAAATGGTAGTGAACTAGCAGACCACACGAGGGTGCTCACGTTCAGCCTCGGAAAGCTTATTTCCCCTTCAGTTCACCCCTGGAGGCCAGCTCTGACATATCTGACAAGTTCTCCCTCTGTGTCGCAGTAGGGGAGACCCCATTCCCTCCCTGCTGGAAACAGATATAGATGTGGGGTTGGCCAGGTGCTGTATGGTGCCCATGCATGTGCAAGAGACAGAGAAAGTTACTGTGTGCCCAAAACAGGGAAAGGCTTCTCTGATAAGAAGGAACTGGGAGAGAAAAGGTGACCCAATTCCCAGCCTCCTTATGAGAGAATGGTCTGGGCCCAAGGCCTTTACTGAGGCAGCCTGGGTGGGAGGCGCAGAGGCAAACCATCTCCCCAATATATCTGCGTGTGATATTAATGATACTGTTCAATAATTTATGCATTCTTTGGGTCACCTTTCTTAAGGAATAGGCAAGTAAATTAATCTCTTCCAGTTGGTTGGCCAGGTAGCCATCTTCCAAATTTCTTGGCATAGACAAGTGAGCGCTTCCAGCTTTGCATCTGTCTTAGTTATCTAGTACTGCTATAACAGAAATACCACAAATGGATGACTTTAAGAAACAGAAGTCTCTTCTCTCACAATTCAGGAGGATAGAAGTCTGAATTCAGGGCGCCAACTCCAGGGGAAGACTTTCTCTCTCTTTCGGCTCTGGGAGAAGTTTCTTGTCATCAATCTTCCCCTGGTCAAGGAGCTTCTCAGCACAGGGATGTGCTCTGGTCTTGGCTCTTCTTTCTTGGTGGTAATGAGGTTCCTCTCCTCTCTGCTCACATCTCTCTTTTATATCTCAAAAGAGATTAAATCAAGATACAACCTAATATTGTAGATTGTGTCCTGCCTCATTAACATCATAAAGGTTAGGATTTAAAACTCATAGGATAATTACATCAGATCACAAAATGGAGGACAATCACACAATACTGGAAATCATGGCCTAAACAAGTTGACACAAAATTTTGGGGGGACACAATTCAATGCATAACAGCATCCGTTTGTTGAAACATGTCAATTGATATCCGTCAATTTCTAGAGCCCTGTTTTTTGCCAATGCCTTCAGGGCAGCTTGGACTTCTTCCTTCAGTTCCTTTAGTTCTTGATCATATGCTACCTCCTGAAATGGTTGAACATCAACCAATTCTTTTTAATACAGTGATTCTGTGTATTCTTTCCGTCTTCTTTTGATGCTTCCTGTGTCATTCTATATTTTGCCCAGAGAATCCTTCAATATTGCAAATCAGAGCTGAATTTTTCTCTTCAGTTCTTTCAGCTTGAGAAAATCTGAGTGTGTTCTTCCCTTTTGGTTTGTTCCTTTCACTTTAAAATACTCAGTGTTCAAGAGCAAGTTTCAGAGTCTCTTATGACATCCATTTTGGTCTTTCTTTCCTGTCTTTTTAATGACCTTTTGCTTTCTTCATGAATGATGTCCTTGATGTCATTCCACAACTCATCTGGTGTTTGGTCTATTCTTGAGATGGTCTCTAAATTCAGGTGGGATATACTCAAGGTTGTACTTTGGCTCTCACATGGATTTATTTTAATTTTCTTCAGCTTTAACTTGAACTTGCGTAGGAGCAATTGATGGTCTCTTCCACAATCAGCCCCGGCCGTATTCTGACTGATGATATTGAGCTTCTCCATTGTCTCTTTGCACAGATGTAGTCAATTTCATTCCTGTGTATTCCATCTGGCAAGGTCCATGTGTATAGTCACTGTTTATATTGTTATGTTGTTGCAAACTGATAGTAATGCAAATAACTCCTGATAGGCTGATATATTTGTCTGGTTTTAAGTTTTTCCTTTGATTTTTTCATCAATTGATGTGTTAAATGGAGTCTTTGACAAATGCTTATTTTATCTCTGGATGAGAGTCATGATTTTACCACTTTCAAAAATTGTTCTTTACCATTTGTGAAGAGTGACGATTACTGATGGGCAAGAGTGACACAGACATCTGATTTTCTTTATAGGCCTTGTGGTACTGACTGACTTTCTAAGTACACATCATTTTAAGAAAAATATAAATTAAATGTTTAAAATATTATTTCAGTATCTATCATATAAATTTAAACATTAAAAAATCATGAGACAATTGTGCTAAAATCCTTAACACTCTTGGATGATGATATTTTTACATATGGGCAGAAGTATTTAAAGGAACAGAGAGCGAGGCAAGTGAATAAACTTACTGACATCAGAAGCATATGAGTATTCAGCGTTTCTTAAGAAAACTTCATACATCAGAACACAATGCTTAAACAACCACATCTGAAATTCTGCCAAAGTCAAACTTTTGAAAACTCTTATATATATTTGCCATTAAGTTTACACAAAACTAATAATAACCTCTGAATCAGACTTTCCTTTCCTCACCCTTCTGTAAGGAAACTACCCTTCTCTTTGCTCCAAATCCTCTTTGATGCTTCCTTTCCACTTTGGTTAATGCTTTTTTCTCCCGACTCTTAGTTACATCACTTTTGATGCAGTATCTCTCTTTGTGAACCTCAGACACTGTCTTTTTACTATTCAGTACTCTGCTCACAATGTATGTCCCCAGATTACCACCTAGCAATTGCCCAACAAAGGAAACTATGGGTGCGAACCAAATGAAATAGCAATCTTTACACTTCACTGTAAAATAAAATACCATTAGGACTGGGTACAAAGTGTATTGTCATTTTGTCTAACGCAGAATAAAAGATATCCAGGGCAAGAACTGTGTCTCCTCTGTTGAGGTGTATGCAGCACAGGATATACCAAGAGTACTTGATCAAAAATAATTAATCCCATTCACTGCAAAAGTATTGGGCATGTTCTTAGCCAAAGGAAAGAAACAAAATAGCATGAACTTCAGTCTTAAATAAAGAGTACATTTTATAAATATCAGATTTTGGATTACAGTGTTTGGCAAATGCTGCTAACAACAAAAAGAGCCTTAAGCAATTTTATCTATGCAAAGTAGTTTGTGCTTTGGAGAGCTTAAAAAAAAAAAAAGAATTTGCTTATCTGACAAGTTTGCCAAAGTCCTAGTTAAAATGCGCGTTTCACATTCACTCTCTGTGACATCGAGAGATCCAAATCTTCTTTTCTGTTTCTTTTTCTTTCAGTGCTCAGTGGCAGTCATTTCTGAGGACAGTACTTTCCATTCCAGATAAGCTAGAGAGAGAATTAAGAGAGAGCAAGCAGTCTGTGTGTGGGAACTTTGTTTATAAACAGAAAATGAAGAATCCCAATGAGAATATTTTAAATGGCAAATGGCTGACCTCAAAGTCTTTCCAAGAGCTTGATGAAAAGTATATCTAACTTCTCTGTCAACTGCGTGTCGGAAGCATAAAATAAAGCATCCGCAAATGAAGACACTGGAGAAGCAGCTATTACTGTGTGAAACACTGAAATGGGGGCAAGGGGAAGTGTTGTCTCAAAGGCCAGTCCACCCTAATATGAAAAGAACAGGATTCCTGCAGTTCAAGTTCTGCTTCCTTTCTTCATGTACAAAAGACCCACTAGCTGAAGTAAAAATCTTTTTTAATGTTTTACACCAAGGGAAATGGCTATTACATTGTTTAATTATTCTTTAAGTGCTTATAAATCCACAGAATCTAATGACCTATTTTCAGTTACAAAGTGGGAACCATGGCATGTTTAGCCGTTATAACACCTAGCACAGAGGGTTGTTCTGAGAATTAAATGAGTTTCAGTACATGAAAAAGGTTTGCACCTAATAAGCATTCCATCAATTTTAGCCACCATAACAATAATTGTGATCGTTGTTGAGCTAAACTCACTCAATAAACAATGCAGTAGATTACAGGTATCATGTTTGACGGTTGTTGGGTATATAGAAAGTCATATATATAATTATTTCAGTAGGGTCATGTTTTACATGATTAAGAAAGCTAATTATGACTCTTTTTAAAATAAAAACCCCTGATGAAATTAAAATATTGTACATTGAAAGAATACCACAGTAAGCAGGACAACGTCTAATATAAGGAGGGCATGCAAGCTGGTGAGTAGTAAAAGTAAGACTACAATAGATAATCTTGGAGAGAGAAAGAAATTCGCAAGAGGAGACACATAGTAAAAACTAAGGTTTTATCTCACAATTAAGCAAATATATGCAACTAAAACAGTGAGTCAATACCTAAAATGACTAAAATATATTTTAACGATCATTCTCAGGGTTGACAAGTGTGCAGTCAAATTGGTTCAATTGCGTTGCTGCAAGAAATGTAAATTGGCATATTTTAGAAAATTATTTGATTATTTCATGAACTAAGCAATGGCTTTTTTTTTTTTTTAACAACCTCTAACTAAGTAATTGCACTATGGAAAATACATGCTAAAGACAATCATCCAAAAAAAAAAAAAAAGACTACCTGCATGAATATGTGTATGTGTGTGTGTGTGTGTGTGTGTGTACTACCGTTTTTAATGTTCAGGAAGAATGTTAGTCAATAGAAATATCTAACAGGAAATGTATTAATTAATGCAACATCTGCTTTATGTAAAGTTATGTTGTCTTAAAAACAATGATTAAAAAGATTATGTAACACCATGGAATTATGTTTATTTTATACTATCACAGGAAAAGATGGATTACAAAGTTGTATTAAACCATGATTGGAAATAGGAAAAAAAATTTGTGATTAGGCAAAGACTAGAATTCAATTCTCTAAATGAAATTACTTCACTAGATAGTTGTATTTTTCAAACATTGTGTTACTGTTATACTGGTAGTATTTTTTAAATAATTTTTAGAGCATTCAAAGAATAATTAATATGTAAAGTAGGTAAACACATCATAATTAAGCAACTTAATAAATTTAGGTTTTGATGAAGCATTCTCACAGTAAGGCACAATTCTAATAATAAATATATTCCTTAGATTTATTGTTAAATACTATTTTAAAGGTTTTAATGCAATGTTTGCTAGCCAATTTTGAGAAATATGAGCATGTCCAGGTATGTAGTGGAGATAGTTGCATTTTGGAATATTTTGAGATAAATGTGAATTCCCTGACTCACTCAACAGTCTGCTGCTTTCTGATGTTTTCTTTCATTTCAAAAACCTACTAATGTAGTCAAAATATCTTGCAGCAATTCCCAAACTGCTGAGTGTCACTGAATTTACTCAAATATTCCCAAACTGCTGAGTGTCACTGAATTTACTCCAGAAATCCACACAAAAAAGATACAGACAATACTACTGATCATTTCCTAGACCTTGCACAAACCGAGGAATGAAAATCTGTCTAAAGATTTGGGTCATATAATAAATGGTTTCAGCTTATGTACTTTGCTGTTAATGCTGATCTGAAAGACTGTGCAGTATTTGGCTGCCCTGAGGAAACACAGTTTCATATGGCTAACTGCCTACCCATATGTCCACTAGCCACCTCAAACCATGTCCAAGGCCTCTCACTCTGCAAAGCTCTCTCATCACAAATCTTCTCCTGTGCTTTTCCAAGCACAGTAAATGACAACTATATTCTTCCATTTCAGGCCCCAAGCCCTTGACTACTGTCTTTCTCTCACACTTTTCGTAACCATAAACTACTGATGTTGTTGTTATTAAGTGCTGTCTAGTTGATTCCAACTTATAGCGACCCCATGTGACAGAGTAGAACTGTTCCCATAGGGCTTTCTTGGCTGTAATCTTTATGGGAGCAGATTGCCAAGTCTTCTGGGGAACAGCTGGTTGGGTGTGAACCTTCTAAGTATATCCAGAATCTAATTTCCACTAACTCCACCAGTATTTAAACTCTGGTTTAAATCATCTTATTTCACTAACCGGTCTCCCTGCTTCCAATACTCCAATAAATTCTCAGTCCAGGAGCCAGAGTGACATTTTTTCTTTTCTTGTTTTCCTTTTTTGAGGAAGGACTTGTTATTTTAGAAAATTTCAAAACTAACAAGAGTAGAGAACGGTTTAATGAACAAGCATATGCCCATCATGCAGTTACAGCAATGATCAATTATGGCCAATCTTATTTTGTGTATATCCCTACCCCTTTCCTTACTTTCTGCATCCTGGATTATTTTATAGAAAATTCCTCACATAATTTAATTTTATCTATAAATATTTCAGCATATCTCTCTAAAGATTTTGGAGTCTTTTTTCAAACATAACTACCATACATAATCACACTTAAAATAGTAACAGTAATTTCTTAATATCATCTAATATGCAGGCAGTATTTAAATTTCCTTAATTGTTATGTATATATACATACACACACACACACACACACACACACATATATATAACAAGAAACCAAACCCACTGTGGTCGAGTCAATTCTGACTCATAGTGACCCTGTAGACAGAGTATAAGTGCCCCATAGGGTTTCCAAGGCTGCAAATCTTTATGGAAACAGTCTGCCACATATTTCTCCTGCAGAACGACTGCTGGGTTCAAACCACCAGCCTTTCAGTTGGCAGCCAAGTGCTTTAACCACTATGCCACCAGGGCTCATATATATATATATATATATACACACACACACGTATATATACACATACACATATGTATATACACGTACATATATGTATATACACATACACATGTATATACATATACACATATGTATATACACATACACTTATGTATATACACATACACATATGTGTATATATAAATATACATATATATAAATGTGTGTATGTGTGTGTATGATGTTGTTAGTTGCCATTGAGTCAGCTCCAACTAAGGATGGCCTTATGTATAACAGAATGAAATGCTGCCCAGTCCATTGTCGCAGTTAAAGTATATATTTAAGTATATATATTTATTGTTGTTAGGTGCCGTCAAGTCGATTCTGACTCATAGTGACCCTATATGACAGAGTAGAACTGCCGTATAGGGTTTTAATGGCTGTAGTCTTCACAGAAGCAGACCACCAGGTTTTTCTCCTGCAGAGCAGAGAGTGGGTTTGAACGGCCACTCTTGATTAGCAGCTGAGCACTTAACAGTTGCACCACCAGGACTCCTTTTACTATGAGCTAGACAGTGTTAAAAGCACTGGACACACAGGAGTAGGGGGAAACAAAAACAGAAAAAAAATCTATATTAGGGGGATACAGACAACAAAAATAAATAACGAAAATATATTTCAGGGGAGGAAGACTTCAATGTTAAGATGACATTTGGCTAAGTCTTGAAAGACAGGGAGAGATTCGTGCAAATATTCAGTGGGAGAAACACCCAGGCAATGGGACGAGCAGGTGCAGTGACTCTGGGGCTGAAGACTGGCTAACATATTTAAGGTACAGCAACAGGCTACAGTTGCTGAAGCCAAGAGAATGTGTGGGAGGGTAGTGTCATAGAAAATGAGCAAGACTATAAGGGGCTCAAGGCAGGGGTGGGGTCCGGGGAGGGCTGAGATCATGTAATGTATATTGATTATTGTAACGACTTTGGCTTTTGCCCTGAACTACATGAGAAGCTACTGGAGAAGTTTCAGGCAAGGAAAATACTTGGTTTAATTTATATTTTAAAAGGATCAGTCTAGGGAGATAGCAACTATAGCAATATGTGTATGTTTAATCTCCTCAAACCCTCTCCCCTCTCCTTCTGACACACACACAAAGAGAGCACGAGAATAGCAAAACCAAAAACAACAGATAACATCTGCAACAAAACCATGGGACAAGTTTTCCCTACAAACCCCAACCATGCGTGAAGGCAGAAAAACCACTGTGCAGCAACCAGATCTGCATGTTAGGAGCAACTATTCGGAAAGAAATGAAGGGAAAGCAAAGGATTTAATCAAGGCTTAGAATCAGAAAACCCCCAAATTGCCAGTGTTTTCAGTGGAAAGCTCAGCGGCCAATCTGAGACCTGAATCTGTTATGGGTGGAATTGTATTCCCCTCAAAAATGTGTTTAAGTTCTAAACCATGATACCTGTGAATGTGACCTTATTTGGAAATAGGGTCTTTGTAGATACAACTGATTAACATGAGGTATACTGGAGTCGGGTGGACCCTAATCCAATATGACTAGTATTCTTATAAAAAGAGAAGAGACACAGACACAAAAGCAAGATGGCCATGCGAAGATGGAGGCAGAAATTGGAGTTATGAGGCCACGAGCCAAAGAACTCCTGGGGCTACCAGAAGCTGGAAGAAGCAAAAAAGGGGTTTCCTAGAGTCTTCAGCAAGAGCATGACCCTGCTGACACCTTTATTTCAGACTTCTGGTCTCAAGAACTGTGACAGAATAAATTTACGTTGTTTTAAGCCAGCTAGTTTGCGATAATTTGTTAAGGCAGCCCTAGGAAACTGAGACGGTATCTAAGCCAGGAAGTGGCTTTGTCAGGCTCTATTTCATGGAGGAGGTCAAGTCTGGGTGAAGCTGAAGTTGTCTGGCTCCAAGAATTCTCAAAACTAACCAGTTAAATCTCCTTTCTAATATAATGCCCTGCACTGAGGAGAAACTACAGAGAATCTGCCACTGAGGCAGCCAGGAGCAAAGAAAGGGAGAGGCCAAATCAAAGTGCAGGAGAAGACAGAGCTAGAAATCTTAGAAACTTCCAAGATATTTTCTGAACATTTTGACATAATAACCAAAGGGGTATATCTAGACTGCGAGGTTTAAAATCTCTCCTGCCCACCGTTTCCTTTGACGATTAAGGGCCATTTCACTTAAACACGATCAATAGACAAAGATGCAGTAGAATTCCACACAAAATTTTAGTTAAAATGGAGAGAGAGAGAATGAGAGAGAAAGAGTAATAAGAATAACATCCCCTTCAGACAATGAAGTCACATCCCAACTCAGCTGCGTTCACTGAGAAGTACTAGAAACAAAAACCATTGCAGTAGCTAAGAACACTGCTAGTGCCCAGATTACGATTCCAATACCACATTTCAAAATAAAAGGGAGCAGGAGTCTTTGGAGAAATGGCTGATTCCAGGTCTGGAGCAGGAGATATACAAGATGAATCTGGGAACTTTTGTTTAATACTAGAAAATGGGGACTTGAAAGCCTACCAAGCCTACCAAGATCATGTCAAGGAACACTTTGAGCATGAATAAAAATAATTTCAATGGACTAAAAATACAATAAATATGTTACAGTTCATGAGTTCATCATGGCTACTTAGAGGTTGTTAGGAATTCAGCTCATTTTTTTCTTACCATTTATAAATAAATGAAAAGTATAATGCCTTAAATTTAACTTTGCTGTACATTTTGAACCTCAGGCTAACCAATAGTTAATGAGAAAAAAGTTTCTTTTTAGAGAAATACTCCAGTTGACAAATTAACAAGGAATACTAGAATATGACCATTTTATAGACCTTTAATAAAATAAGGATCTTGGCTGTCATTATCACTGTCTTCTAACATCACAGCAAGAGAGACAACTGCATAATTTGTGCCTCCTAACTAATGGAGGAAACCCTGGTGGTCTAGTGGTTAAGAGTTAACAGCTGCTAACCAAAAGGTCGGCAGTTTGAATCCACCAGGCACTCCTTGAAAACCCTATGGGGAAGTTCTATTCTGTCCCATAGCGTCGCTATGAGTCGGAATTGACTTGATGGCAGCGGGTTTGGTTTTTTGGTTTTTGGAACTAATGGAAGTACACACAACTACCTACAAAGTAGTTTTGTCAAAGTATCAAACCTTTATCATTTCAAGCCTCTACATTTAATTACCGATAAAAGAGAAATACTGGGTACAGAGGCATGATAAATCATAACAAAAGGATACAATTGGTAAAATCCAGACTGTGGGAAAATCTACAGGACAATTTATCTAGTTTCTTTAACCGAAGTGTAAGAAAAAATAAAAAGGGGACCTAAATGCAATAAACAGACATTGCTTGGATGCTGATTTGAACAAACCATCATATTTATACATATATGTGTGTGTGTGCATATATAAGGAGTCCCTGGGTGATGCAACAGTTAAGTTATCGGCTACTAACCAAAAGGTTGGTGGTTCAAGCTCACCCAGTGGCTCCGCGGAAGAAAGACCTAGCTACTGTTCCCATGAAGCCCTGGTTGCTCAGTGGTTAAGAGCTCGGCTGCTAACCAAAGACCAGCCACTCCTTGGAAACCCTATGGGGCAGTTCTCCTCTGTCCTATAGGGTCACTATGAGTCAGAATTAGCTTGACCACAATGGGTCAACGGGTATCTGCTACCATAGTAAAAGGTCAGCAATTTCTGTAAGACTGAGCTAGGTTCTATCATTTTAATAATGTATAATCAGTCCCTAATTTTGAAGAACTTCCAAGTTTAGAAAGGAAATGGACGTATAAACAAGTAATTATATTAAATATGATGAATGCTAAAATTGAGGTATATACTAAGTGCCAGAGTAAAAAGCAATTAATCAGAAACCATTTAATTTCAGTTTCGTATTTCCAAGTATATTCCCCTCTATGCTACTTTATATATCCTTTATTCAGACAAAATGAATGGTTTTATTTGTTATTGCATACACAGTAATTTACAAATTTGTACATTTTGCTAATAATCTATTGTCTGGAAGCACCCTTTCTCACTTTCCAAATCTAAATTATTTCTAGTCATTAAGACTGAGAACAAAATGCCTCCTGTGTATAGTCTTATTTCCCAGCTTAAGTAACCTCTTCATCCTCTGGGCTCTGATAGCGCCTTTCTGAACCCTCATTCCTTTAATCACTCTTTTTTGGTTTTGTGTATGTGTGTACTCAAGCCAGGTTCTCTTCAATCACTTCATATGCATGCGAAAGCTGGACAATGAAAAAATGAAGACAGACAGTGAAATGATGCATTGGAATTGTGGTGTTAGCGAAGAAGATAGAACATACCACGGACTGCCAAAAGAATGAACAAATCATTCTTAGAAGAAACACAAGCAGAATACTTCTTAGAAACAAGTATGGCAAAACTTTGACTCACTTAATTTGGAAACATCATCAGGAAAGACCAATCACTAGAAAAGGACATCATGGTTGGTAAAGTAGAAAGTCAGATGGATTGACACATAGCAACAACAATGGACTCAAACATACCAATGATCATGAAGATGTGCAGGACTGGGCAACATTTCCTTCTGTTATACAGAGCCAACTTGACTGCCACTAATAACATATATATATATTTGTAGCTTCTGCCAAGATTCATTAAGGTTTAGCTTTGTGATGGAAACTAACCTGTTACTCACTAATAATGACTTGATACATTAATTCTCCAAGAGACTATTTTGAGATCACACTCTCCTTTAAAACTCTAATGTACCATGTACATACATCCATCTTACCACAATTAAAATTTTGTTATCTTTATTTGTTTATATTTCTGACCCACTGTCCATTCTGTAGTTGAATGCAGGGACTTCATATCATATGCCATCTTGTTGAGGGTCTTCCTTTTTTTTACTGACCCTCTACTGTACCAAGGATGATATACTTCTCCAGGGACCAGTCCCTCCTGATAGTATGTCCAAAGAATGTGAGACATAGTCTTGCCATTCTTGCTTCTAATGAGCATTCTGGCCGTACTCTTTCCAAGCAAGATTTGTTCATTCTTCTGGCAGGCTACGGTATATTCACTATTCTTTGCCAACACCATAATTCAAAGAAATCAATACTTCTTTGGTCTTCATTATTCATTATTCTCAATTCCAAGTAAATGTCTGGAATAGGGCAAATGCTTAATAAACGTTTGCAGATAGAAACAAAGGGGAAAAAAAGTGGGCAAGGAAAGGTAAAAGAAAGAAAAATTTACTAAAAACTTTCTCCAAGCAAAACACCATAATTTTTAAAGATTTTTTTCTAATTACAGGTAATTCTAGAGCCTGTTGACTTGAAGAGATATTTTAGGGCCTTTGACTTGCCCCAAATTGCAACCTGTGATGACACCCTAGTGACATGTGCAAGAGAGAGATGCACTGACCAATTCTGATATTATACCAGTTGTCCTTGCATAGCATAATTGCAGATTTAGAGGCATTCTTTAAGCTCCTCTCTCATGCTCATGCATTATTCTTGATGCATTATTCTTCCAGCCACATTTATACACAGAATCTAGGAAGTCAGATGGTAATTTCATTTCTATCATTTACAAAAAGTTAATTCACTAAAAAAAAAATCTTTGTTCATTTTTTAGCCCTGTATAAAGCTACTTTTAATATTATTTGTTTATATCTGAGACTTAGAGCTGAATTATCAATATGAAGTAAGTACCAATATGACAAATAGTGGAATAGGCTCTTGGCACATAGGTAAATACTCTTACAACAAAGAAATGCAATATTGAATCATGAGCAATTACTGTTTTAGGTCTTATGGACAATATTTACTCCAGGAACTAAGAGTTCTATTCTTGGTATTTCAGACTCATCAACTCATCTAAATATTATTAATGCCCTTTAGCAAATAATAGTCGAAAGTCTCCTCTGGGAATCATTTTTTGGAAATCTTAAATCTAGAATTCCTCTGAAAGTTTTAAAAGATTTCAGCCTTCAGTGACTCAGTTCCATTTTGGATGTTTTAATTTTGAGTTCCCTAAGAGGTATAGGGAGCCCCGGTGGTGCAGTGGTTGAGAGCTACGGGGAGCTACAGCTGCCGACCAAAATGTTGGCCGTTCAAATCCACCAGCAGCTCCTTGGAAACCCTGTGGGGCTATTCTACTCTGTCCTATAGGGTCGTTATGAGTCATAATTGACTTGACAGCAACCAGTTTAACAGGTAAAAGGTGCAGAGGTAAATACATCCAGTAGACACATGTGCCTAAGACACAGAAAAGATATCAAGATTGGAGACATAGCTCTAAGCGTCATTAAAATATAGATGGTGATTGAAAGTAAAAGAGAGAATGAGACTATGGTGTCTGATATACCATGGAATTTGGACAGAGGTGATTATACATCCATTGGCTATCCATAAGGCAGCAATAGGTTCACTCTGTGACTGAATAAATAAGACTGACAGGAAGTGAGTGAGGATGATAACAAGAATTTCTGAGTATACTAAGCCTAGGGAAAAAGTGTCAAAACTCAAATCTGAGGAGGGAACATGATGGGACATGACTAGTATAGCCAAGATTCAGAGAATGCTGTTGGGGTGAAGGGCATCTTCACTCAATCTTTTCCCTACTTTCTTTTGGTTTTCTTTTTTGCTTTCAGTTGCCCATGCATGCAGTATTTTTAATCTATGGCACTTTAATTCATTTTTGGCCTTTGACAGCAATTAACTACAGAGACAGTGTAGTCAGAAGCCCATTATTTAAAGCCCTCCATCTTTGCCAAATCCACATTAGGGGGAAGAAAAAAGCTGCACACTATTTAAATAATGTAACTTCATTTTTGGGAACCATCCCTTAAATTATCCCTTTATCTCTTTCCTACTAGATACCTTACTTATCTAGTGCTGCTACAACAGAAATACCACAAGTGGATGGCTTCAACAAAGAGAAGTTTATTTCCTCACAGTTAAAGTAGGCTAAAAGCCCAAATTCAGGGCATCAGCTCCAGGGGAAGGCTTTTTCTGTCTGTTGGCCTTCTTCTCTTTCGTGTTCCCCTGGACTAGGAGCTTCTCTGCGCAGCGACCCGGTCCAAAGGACGCGCTCTGCTCCTAGCACTGCTTTCTTGATGGTATGAGGCCCCCCTGTCTCACTGCTCACTTCTGTCTTTTATATCTCAAGAGATTGCCTCAGGACACAATCCAGTCTTGTAGATTTAGTCCTGCTTTACCAACACAGCTGCCACCCATCCTCCCTCATTAGCATCATAGAGGCAGGATTTACAACACATAGGAATGTCACACAGTACCAGGAATCATGGCCCAGCCGAACTGACACACACATTTTGGGGGGACATAATTCAATCCATGACAACACCCTACAATGATTTCTTTTCAAAATATAAAGTGTAACTTTTAAGCTAATTTTTTAAATTTTTATTCCAAGGAAAATGGGTAGGAAAAAGAGGAAGGAAAAAAGAAAAGACTGTCTCTTCACTCAGTCCCCATCTGTACATGTGGTTCATTCATCAAATTCAAATTTACTGTAATATTCTTTAAAGGGTCCTTTAAATTCAGACTATAGTAAGAAAGTCATACCTCCTCTGATTAAAGATGAATAAAGAGAGGCTTTACTTAAAGGAGGATAATTAACCTACTATACAGCCATGGTAGTCAAAATAGCCTGGTACTGGTACAATGACAGACACATAGACCAAAGGAACCGAATTGAGAACCCAGACTTAAATACATTAACCTATGGTCAGCTGATCGTTGACAAAGGACCAAAGTCCATCAAATGGGGGTGGGGGGAGGAGAGACAGTCTTTTTAACAAATGGTGCTGGCAAAACTCTGTGTCAATCTTTAAAAAAATGAAACAGGGCCCATACCTCACACCAGACATAACAACTAACTCAGAATGGATCAAAGACCTAAATATAAAAGTTAAAACGATAAAGATCATGGAAGAAAAAATAGGAACAACACTAGGAGCCCTAATACATGGCATGAATACAATACAAACCACAGCTAACACTGCATAAACACCAGAATATAAACTAGATAACTGGGAGATCCTAAAAACTTAACACCTGGGCTCATCAAAAGACTTCACCAAAACGGTAAAAAGAGAACCTAAGACTGGGAAAAAATTGTTGATTAAGACATACCTGACAAGGGTCTACTCTCTAAAATCTACAAAATATGTCAACACCTCAAAAACAAAAATACAAATAATCCAATTAAGAACTGAGCAAAGGATATGAACAGACACTTCACCAAGAAGATATTCAGGCAGCTAACAAACACACGAGGAAATGTTCATGATCACTACCCATTAGAGAAATGCAAATCAAAACTACAATGAGATATCATCTCACCTTGACATTACTGACGCTAATAAGAAAAAAAAAAAAAACAGAAAATGAAAATGTTGGAGAGGTTGTGGGTAGATTGGAACTCTTATGCACTGATGGTGGGAATGTAAAATGGTACAACCACAATGGAAAATGACGTTGTAGTTGTTGTTAGGTGCCCACAAGTCGATTCCGACTCATAGCAGCCCTATGTACAAGAGAAGGAAACACTATTGGTCCTGCGCAATCCTCTCAATCATTGCTATGTTTGAAATCATTACTGCAGTCACTGTGTCAAGCCATCTTGTTGAGGGTCTTCCTTTTTTTTACTGACCCTCTACTTTACTAAGGATGATATACTTCTCCAGGGACCAGTCCCTCCTGATAGTATGTCCAAAGAATGTGAGACATAGTCTTGCCATTCTTGCTTCTAATGAGCATTCTGGCCGTACTCTTTCCAAGCAAGATTTGTTCATTCTTCTGGTAGGTCACGGTATAATCACTATTCTTTGCCAACGCCATAATTCAAAGAAATCAATACTTCTTTGGTCTTCATTATTCATTATCCATTTCACATGCATATGAGGAGATTGAAAACACCATGGCTTGGGTCAGGTGCACCTTAGTCTTTAAAGTGATATCTTTGCTTTTTAACACATTAAAGAGATCTTTTGTAGCAGATTTACCCAATACAATGTGTCGTCTGATTCCTTGATTGCTGCTTCCATGGGTGTTGATTCTGGATTGAAGTAAAATGAAATCCTTAACAAATTCAATCTTTTCTCCATTTATCGTGACGTTGCTTATTGGTCCAGGTGTGAGGATTTTTGTTGTCTTTATGTTGAAGTGTAATCCATACTGAAGGCTGTAGTCTTTGATCTTCATCAATAAATGCTTCAAGTTCTCTTTACGTTCACCAAGCAAGGCTGTGTAATCTGCATATCACAGGTTGTTAATGAGTTTTCCTCCAATTCTGATGCTTCATTCTTCTTCATATAGTCTAGCTTCTCAGATTATTTGCTCAGCATACAGAATGAATAAGTATGATGAAAGGATACAACACTGACACACACCTTTCCAGACTTTAAACCACGCAGCATCCCCTCGTTCTGTTGGAATGACTGCCTCTTGGTCTATGTACAGGTTCCTCATGAGCACAATTAAGTGTTCTAGAATTCCCATTCTTTGCAATGTTATCCATAATTTGTTATG
>NW_004444221.1:126352-127376 GCF_000243295.1 Trichechus manatus latirostris
TCATCATTTCTTCCTTTTGCTTTAGCTACTCGACATTCAAGAGCACATTCAGAGTCTCTTCTGACATACATTTTGTTTCTTTCTTTCTTACCTGTCTTTTTAATTACCTTTTGCTTTCTTCATGTATGATATCCTTGATGTCATTCCACAACTAGTCTGGTCTTCAGTTATTAGTGTTCAGTGAATCTAATCTATTCTTGCGATGGTCTCTAAATTCAGGTGGGATATACTCAAGGTCATACTTTGGCTCTCTTGGACTTGTTCTAATTTTCTTTAGCTTCCACTTGAACTTGCACATGAGCAATTGATTGTCTGCTCCACAGTCAGCCCCTGGCCTTGTTCTGACTGATGATCCTGAGCATTTCCATCATCTTTTTCCACAGATGTAATCAATTTGATTCCTGTGTCTTCCATTCAGTGAAGTCCACGTGTACAGTCACTGTTCATGTTGTTGAAAAAAGGTACCTGCAATGAAGAAGTCATTGGTCTTGCAAAATTCTACCATGGAATCTCTGGCATTGTTTCCATCACCAAGGCCATATTTTCCAACTACCAATCATTCTTCTTTGTTTTCAATTTTTGCATTTCAATCTCCAGTAATTATCACTGCATCTTGATTGCATGTTTGATCAATTTCAGACTGCTGACATTGGTGAAAATCTTCAATTCCTTCATCTTCGGCCTTTGTGGTTGTTGTGTAAATTTTAATAATAGTCTTATTAGCTGGTCTTCCTGGTAGGTGTATGGATATTATCCCATCCGTGACGGTGTTGTACTTCAGTATCGATCTTGAAATGTTCTTTTTTGACTATGAACATGATGACATTCCTCTTCAATTTGTCATTCCTGGCATAGTAGACCATATGCTTATCTGATTCAGAATGACCAATAACAGTTCATTTCAGCTCACTATTGCCTAGGATATCGATGTTTATGCATTTCATTTTTGATTACCTCCAATTTTCCTAGGTTCATACTTTGTACATTCCACATTCCAATTATTAATGGATGTTTGCAGCTGTTT
>NW_004444221.1:129674-130745 GCF_000243295.1 Trichechus manatus latirostris
ATCACCACTACCAAGAAAACAATGTGGTAGATGTACATATATGTACTCCTGCAGTTCTGTAAACTCACTGTATTGCAAAAGAAAGACACCCAATTATTCTCGTGAAAAAGATCATCTGTTCTATTGGACAAATTCATGGGAGAGGAAGCATACAGTAATCAGAACTCTCATTCTCAGACTCAGTATTTACAGTGCCTTCTTCCCAATATTTGAACCTGAACTTGGGGCTACTGAGTGAATATAAATTTGCTGTTTCTTTTCCATGATTTTCCTCTAAAGCACTTAGAGCTTGAAACATGTTCTTCATTTAAATGTGTTCAAATCTAATACTGGAAAATTCTCCAGAGCCTTGTGTTTTCTTTAATTTATGTTTTTAATATTTTTTACTGAATTTCTAAAGCAATGTAGAAGTTGAAAATAGAAAAAGCAAATCCCACACATTGAAGCTAACTGTAGGTAAGATAAACAACTTGGAGGCTAATTTACTAATAAAGCATAAATGCATGAGAAAGAACAGACTTAAACTAAATAGCTTAGGCAAATAAAGCATTAAAATCAAGTCTCATTCATCTAGGAAAATCATAAAAGTTCAGTATAATTTAAAGAATGTATATTTAGCTCAATGTTGAAACTACAGGTTGAAAATATAAAACTTCATGGAAAAAAGCCAACTGTATTTTAGACTTGTGTAGACATAATTGTTAGCTTATCTTTCTTATGACATTATTAAAATAGAGAAAGTTCTGTCACTCTAAAAGACCTCCATTTAATAATACTGTATAGAATATGTCCAGCAAAACAGTGTAGGCATTGCATACACACTTCTCAATCATAATCTGAAACATTTGTTTAGTTCACTTAGTACAAATCATTTGCAAAGTGCCTGGGCAAAAACACTTAACAAATATTGTTGTTAGGTGTTGTCGAGTCGGTTTCAACTCATAGCAACCCCATGGACAACAGAATGAAACACTGCCCAGTCCTGTGCAATCCTCTCAACTGTTGTAATACTTAAGCCCATTGTTGCAGCCACTGTGTCAATCCATCTCCTTGAGCGTCTTCCTCTTTTTC
>NW_004444221.1:132415-134044 GCF_000243295.1 Trichechus manatus latirostris
TGATGTCCTTGATGTCATTCCACAACTCGTCTGGTCTTCGGTCATTATCATTCAATGCATCAAATCTATTCTTGAGATGGTCTCTAAATGCAGGTGGGATATACTCAAGGTCATACTTTAGCTCTCATGGACTTGTTCTAATTTTCTTCAGCTTCAACTTGAACTTGCATATGAGCAATTGATGATCTGTTTTGCAGTCAGCCCCTGGCCTTGTTCTGACTGACGATATTGAGCTGTTCATAGTTTCTTTCCACGTAGTGGATTTGATTCCTGTGTATTCCATCCAGTGAAGTCCACGCGTATAGTCACCAGTTTTGCTGTTGAAAAAAGGTATTTGCAATGAAGAAGTCATTGGTCTTGCAAAATTCTATCATGTAATTTCTGGCATTGTTTCTATCACCAAGGCCATGTCTTTCAACTACCAATCCTTCTTTGTTTTCAACTTTTGCATTCCAATCACCAGTTATTATCAATGCATCCTGATTGCACGTTCGATCAATTTCAGACCACAGAAGTTTGTAAAAGTCTTCAATTTCTTCATCTTCAACCTTCGTGGTTGGGGCATAGATTTGAATAATAGCCATATTAATTGTTCTTCCTTGTAGGCTTATGGATACTATCCTATCACTGACAGCGTTGTACTTCAGGATAGACCCTGAATTGTTTTTTCTGATGATGAATGCCTCTTCAAGTTGTCATTCCTGGCACAGTAGACCATATGATTGTCCAATTCTAAATGGGCAATACCATTTCATTTCAGCTCACTAATGCTATGATATCGATGTTTATGCATTCTGTTTCATTTTTGACAATTTCCAATTTTCCTAAATTCACACTTTATACTTTCCACATTCCGGTTATGAATGGATGTTTGCAGCTACTTCTTATTTTGATTCATGCCATATCAGCAAATGACGGTCCTGAGAGCTTGACTCCATCCACGTCATTACTGTGACTCTACTTCAAGGAGGCAGCTCTTCCTCAGTTGTCTTTTGAGTGCCTTCCAACCTGAGGGGCTCATCTTCCAGCACTATATCAGACAATGTTCCACCGCTATTCATAAGGTTTTCACTGGTTAACTCTGTTCAGAAGTAGACTGCCGGGTCCTTCTTCCTAGTCTGTCTTGGTCTGGAAGCTCAGCTGAAGTCTGCAGCCATAGCTGACCCCGCTGGTATTTGCGTAGCGGTGGCATAGCTTCCAGCATCACAGCAACATGCAAGCCCCCACATTAAGACAAACTGACAGATGCACTGGGGTAACAAATATTAGTATTATCAAAATAATTGTCTATAATACTAACATTACTAATATAAACCATACTATTATTATTATTACAGGCATACAGGCATTGTTTTTATTGTTCTTTATTACAGAACATTCGCATGGTGGAGAATTTTTTTCAAGTTCTATTTTTGTACATAAAAATACCACACAATAAAATCTGAATATTTCTCATTGTACAAATTCAAACATGACAGAAATATATAAATTATGGGACTCCTCCTCTCTTCCTCACTTTTTTAAATGGTACTTTAGGTGAAGGTTTACAGAACAAACTGGCTTCTCATTAAACAGTTAGTACACATATTGTTTTATGACATTGGTTACCAACCCCACGACATGTCAACA
>NW_004444221.1:136344-138867 GCF_000243295.1 Trichechus manatus latirostris
TGGAATTTTGTACTGGAAGTCAGAGCCAGGAGATACTTGAATAAGAGATGAAGATGGGATAGGAATTTCATGTTAGAAAAACACTGAGGGCTAACGTCTCCGGAGATTTGGGTGGATTTGGGTGAATTGGGCCATCTGGTTAAAACAAGAGCTTCTTCAGTGCTCTCTCTCAAAAAAATCACTACGTTGGACACATTTTACTCCCTTTAAGTATATTTGAATTTACGTGTTCTTCAAACTACGGAAAAGTAAGCTTACGTGTTATTTTGTTAGCTAGCCACCAGAGCATTAAATCATAGTTATTTGTTTCACTTATTATTTTTCCACTTAGAGACTGACTTCTTAATTTCAATAAAATGTAAGATACATTTAAATTTAAATTTATGTAATTTTCATCATTAAATTCTCCATGTGTTTGTGGTCAGGGCTGGTAACTTGTTAAATCACATTGCTGCCTCAGTAGCACCTTAACTGTTGAAGCAGGCTAAACACACAGCAATTATACTCAGATTTGGATTCTACAATACCGTCAGTGGGGTAGTAGGTCCCTAGGGAGGATTTCTCTTTCCGGAACTAGCCTCCCACGTTATTTTGACAAAACCCAGCACCCATCTGTTTATGCAGTGGTTTGTCTGATCGTGTGGGAAGGTTGACAAATCCAGGCCCAAACAAAAGAACTGAGAATGCTTTTTATATTCTCATACTTCTTGAAAATCAACAGTATGAACTTTCCAAAATAATAATAAATAATAAAACAAATAACATAATTATTTTTTATGAGTTGAAAAATTAAATCATGGGTCAAAACCAAAACATGCAAATTAGATTTTAGTTGCTTTTGAATTTTTAGAATTCTTTAAAAAGAGAGAGGCAGAATTCAAAGGTTGATGGTGTTTGTAAATGACATTGTATTGGTAAATATGCATATAACCTTAAAAAATTATCTTGAAAACCTATCTATCTATGTGTTAGTAACATTCATTAGGCTATACATTCAAATTTCCAGTAGACTTTTTTTTTTTACTTTATGTTCATTCTTACTTATCCTGTAATCCAAATCTTTTACGTACTGTGGAATTTGCAAAGCAGACCACTTTCTGTCCCGCTGTAAAAGAACTTGCCCCATTTGTTTAGGAATGTTTCTGGGGCTTGGAAAAGGGGTGAATAAAAGGATGGACAAACAGTTAATGCACTTGGATACTAACAGAAAGGTTGGAGGTTGAGTCCATCCAAAGGTGCCTCGAAAGAAAGGCCTGGTGAACTACTTCTGAAAAATCAGCCATTGAAAACTCTATGGAGCACAGTTCTGCTCTGACACACTTGGGATTGCCATGAGTCAGAACTAACTCAATGGAAACTGGCAAAAGGATGTAACAAGATATAAGAGTGGGAATTGGTGGCCAACTTTAAGAGCAAACTGGGAAAAGTTCCAAATAACTTGAAAGAGTAAGAGTAGGTTAGGACTTGAAACTAAGACTAGCTTGGTGACTGCTTGGAAAACTTGAACATCTTGCTTCTCCGTATTCAGTAATTCCACAAAATGCTCTAATTAACAGAACTGACTCTGGAAACTAAAAGCCAGATATTGGAGTGCTTCCTAAAACAATGCAATCCATATGATTTGAAGTAGTGTAACTTTTTGAGTTTCAGTTTCCTCATCTCTAAATTAAAGGTAATCAACACCCTACATAGAATTTTTGTATATTAAATATAGTAGAGAGAGAGCTTTGTACTTATTACTTTATTTTTATGCAAATAATGCACCCCTTCTACGTTTGTTTGCCAGCCACTCTCTTTCCCCATGAGGTATTTTCATAAGTCCACTACCTTTTTCTTTTTTTATTTTTATAGCAACACGTAAAAAAAAAATTGGCATAGCAGCACTTATGAAAATACCCAGCAGGAGAAGTCCACAGCTGGCAAACAAACGTAGAAGGTGCACATTATTTGCATAAAAACATGGTATACCTGGCACATGGTAAGTGTTCATAAATGATAGCTGCTGTTAGAGTGCTGATTCTATTCTTAGCTCAGAAGTATCACCACCTTTGAGAGGAGCTAAACTTTTAGCTCAGTAGTGAGGGGGCTGAGAGAATTTATCACTGGATTAGCAATGGACTATTAATTGCTGACTGAGAAAGGTCATTTAATTCCTTTGGCCCCCTTTGCTAAACAGAAAAGGTTATCATCCTTTCAGAAGGAAATTTATTCTTTCAAAATATTGGCTGTGATGAATTCTGGAACTACAAAGCCTAAAATTACAATGAACCAAAATCTGTATCTGTGTTTGTCAATCCGTGGGGTGCATTAATTTCTCAGTTTGATTATCTGCTCTGTTTTGTATTCAATATGTTTTTGCAAGCACGAGATCCCAGTGGGTAAAATGTCTCTATCTTTACAACAAATGTTTAAGTAATATAAAGGGTTAGACTGAGTAGCTAAACTTAAGTCTTTAATAATCTTCAAATACTCAATTCAAAAGCTCATTGTCTACCTTCTGTTTGTTTCAATTTCTTACATCTT
>NW_004444221.1:139336-148412 GCF_000243295.1 Trichechus manatus latirostris
CCTTTACACTGCTGGAAATAAATCACTTTGTAGTAATGTTAACAAACATGAAATTAATAATTCTGCTTGAACTCACGTGCTAAGTATGTGTGAATATCAGTTTATATGCTTTGTGTGATTTTTGATGGATTTGTTCTGAGCCGTTGTCTCCATGCTCAATTCTCTCACTCAGTTGTATTTCCCTTTTGACCAACACAGCCAGTTAATCAACACATTTTTATTCATAAAGGGAAATCTTTAGCATAAATCGAAGTGCTCAATAGTCTGCCATATTAACTCCATCCTTCTTTAAGGTACATCTTTATGGTTGCTCTTGTGGAAAGTCCTACTGTGCTTATGATTTCAGTAAATTGCTGTAGCTAATTTCCCAGAAACCTGTAGAACAAGTGCACAAAAAAGTAGGTGCCTCTCAGTTTGATATCAACTTGTTTTTCTAAATTTCTCTAATCTAATCCCCCTTGCTTGTAGTCATTAAAGAAATTAAGGTTAAAAAAAAAGCTACCATGCACAATAATTTCTAAAAATGAAGCTAGCTTCCTAGGGATTTAAAATATCTTAGCTATATTAAGTTCAGTCAATTTGAACAAACAAATCATCAGTACTCTTTTTAATCTTGGAATGAATTAGTTAATATTTTCACTTGTACTTCTTGCAACAGTGTATTCTCTTTTCCAAGTAGAATTTACTCTGGTGAAATGATCAGAGGCTGGTGCATCCTTTAGAGTCACCTCTGGCATGCACTATACTCTTTGTTCCACTAGTTCCAGGGTACTCTGCACAGTGGCTTTGCCTACACCATTTATACAATTAATGTAAATTTATTCTTTGGTGTATTCAGAATTATAAGCACTTATGACCTACTACAGTCTCAGAAAATGGTGTATTCTTTTCTTTGAAAGAATCATCAGTAGAGAAAATATAGGCCCCTCTATAATACAAATAGAAAGAACTTCTCTCCCTCCAACCCCCCCAAAAAAAGTATATGGCTTCAGTGTCCTGTATCAAGAAAAAGAGCACCACAAGTGAAAGAAATATATTTTTAAACATATATTGTGAAAAATGTTACAGTAAATAATTTCAGCTAGGTGTGCACACGTATTTTCAGAACTCTCCCCCACCCCCATTTTTGTAATTCCCTGCTTGAATTGTTGACCGAGAATTGAGAATTTAAAGTAGACATAATATTGACTTACTGACAGTTAATTACAAAGCTGTTGATAAAAAATATACCTGAAAAAATATTTTTAATTCTTTTTTTTTAAATGAGAGGAACTGGGTATAGTGTTTTTCCGCACTGAAAGGTATTATAGGTAAAAGGTTCAGAATCAGGCAGCCTCGGTCTAAATCTTGGATGTGCCACCTACTAGTAGTGAGTAAATTATACTTAGCACGTGCCTTATATATAAAAAGCATTTGGTCATGCTAATATGCGTTAGACTGCATTCCTATGAAAACATGTTTGGCTTCCATATAGCCATACTTCTCTGTGAAAACAGAAGGCTAATGCCATGCTTATTATATACTGGTACAAGTAACTTGTTAGATCTGAAGAGCACTAAAAAGAGTATCTCTTGCCAAGAATAACTTTACAGCTTGTTTTCCACAGAATATGAGACTTCCATTTATAGAATTCATTCCTTTAAGTTGACACTTTCTATGGGAGTTTTTAATTAAATTCAAATATCTTGTTGAGATGACACATACAAGAAAAATTTATTTGCCATAAGAGAGCTGACTGGCTCCTGGCTACCCCCTCGAGAAATGAGAAATAGACTAGGTAAACTTGGTGAAGAGAGAGTTGGCAACTGAATTGCCAAAATCTTTTCCAAATAGAAGTTTCTAGATTGTTCCAATAAAGTAAAAAAATCAATAAGAATCAAGGACAGCCCAAGATGGTGACTTAGTCAGGCATATCATGCTGTCCTTCTACAGCAAAGACCTAAGAAACCAAGTGAAACAAATACAGATGACAATCCTGGAATCCTGAACATCAAATGGAAGGATAGACAATTAGATGGAATACCAATTAGAAAAAGAAACTGAACGAAAACAGCAAATGAGGAGAGATGCAGAGTGGAGGTGCTCTGCCAGTTGGACCAGCATAGTGTGGCATCTTGAGACAAAGCCAGTAGCGATACCAGCTAAGGAGCACAGGAAGGCAGCTTCACAGAATCCCCAAGAGAAGACAGAAAAACTGTGTAGACGTACCCTGAATGAAGAAAGATGAGCAGAGCATAAACTGGATCTAAAGAGGGAAAGTACAGGAAGGAGGGTGAGAATTCCAGGGATCCTGGCATCCACAGAGCAAGGAGGAAGCCAGAGTCCAGAGACAGGACTACTCACCAGTAGTGGTCCTTGACCATTAGGGTGAGTGGCATCACAAGAAGTAACAGATCCATACAGCATCAGCAGGAAATCCCCAACTGACCAGACTATGGGCAGCCCTCCTCTTCATTACACTTGGTCAGGCCCAGGTCCCAATTGCTGGTTGCAGTCAATGGGAAATGCCCAGGCACCCACACCTGGTGTCCGGAGTAGCACACTCCCCCTCTCCCTGCCCTCCTGGTGGTTAACAGCACAAAAGCCCCCCACCCTGCTGCCCTGCCCCTCTTGGGACCACAATACAAGTCTCTTTCCCCTCCAACCTGCTCCATCCACTACTCTCACCCTACCACCCTGCCAACTCAGTGAGTGGCAGTAAATGCTCCCGCACTGCTGGTCACCTGCCACATCCTCCTGCCCATTGCCCCACCCACCCAGTAAGCATCAGAGAGTGCTCCCACCTCCTGGTTGTCCCCAGAACCCCTGCCTGCAGCCTCATCCACTCAGCAAGAGGCAGACTGTTCCTGCATCATTGGTCACCTGCCCACTGCCCAACCCACCTAGTGAGAACCATCACATGCTCTTGTGCCACTGGACTGATGACAGGCAGAGGCCTGCACCTGCTCAGTCAGCCCTCAGTCACCCAGCACACCTGGTGAACAGTGACACACACTCACCCTACCCGCCACTGCCTTGTCCACCCAGAGATAGGTGGTGAATGCTTCTGTGCTGCCAGACGAGCAATCAGAAAAGCACACCTGCTCTGCTCATCCTGATACATCAAAATAAAACAAAAAAAATCAGGACAAAACAAACATACCATCCACAACTAAGTACATAAATAAATAACACCTTAATGCCATGGAGACAGCAGACAATAAAAAATAATATGAAAAAACACAATAAGATGGTTCAAACAAGTGAGCAAAATAAAGTGACAAAAAGCCTTCTTGAAGAAGAAATGGTAATAGAACGACCTGATTAGCAATTCAGAAGACTTCTTTGTAGGATCCTCACAGAGATCAAGGAAAACCCAGGCAAAACCCTAGAAAAATTCAGGTAAACAATAAAAGAACAAAATGACAAAATAAATAGACAATTAAAAACCACACAAAAACAACAACTAGAAATCCAGAAGATTAACAATAAAATATCAGAAATAGATAAATCAATGGAAGGGCATAGAAGTAGAATTGAATCAATGGAAGAAAGAATCAGTGAAATAGAGGACAAATCCATTGATATTGATCTGGTTGAGGAACAATTGGTAAAAAGAAAGAAGAAAAATGAAGAAAGCCCAAGAGTTATGTGGGACACTATCAAGGGGAAGAATTTACACATAATTTGAATACCAGAAGAAGAGGAGAGGAAAAAAAGCACATAGAGACTCTTTGAAGATTTATTGACAGAAAACCTCCCTTAAAATCACTACAGAGGAGGTGGGGCCAAGATGGCGGAGTAGTCAAATGCTTCCAGTGGATCCTCTTACAACAAAGACCCAAAAAAACAAGTGATTCAATTATATATGGCAATCCGGGAGCCCTGAACATCAAAGGCAGACTTGAGGAACTGGACTGAGTGGCAAAGGGAGGGAGAGACAGTTCAGAAGCAACGAGGAGTTGCCAGACCTAACCCGGCGAGAGCCTGAGCCCTTCAGCCCTGATCAGCTCAGGGGTGAGTGGTGAGGCAGGCAAGTGGGAGTGCTTGGAAGGCGTGTATCCACACCCACAGATACCCAGCACCAGAGAGTCTACATGGCCACCCAGAACCAGAGAGAAGCAGCCCTCCATGAAAGATAAGTATGTGAGTACGGCTTACCATGCAGATCGAAAACACCCCTCTTAAGGAAAAACCTCTCTCCCGTTTACCTCCCCATTCCCTGCTCTGCACTGGGTCCCAGACTGGCTTCAGCAATTGCTAGTCCCCTGAGCCAGAAGTAGGATCCATCACATGCCCAGAGCCATTCTCCCGGCCATGGAGAGTGAACAAATTAACAAACAGGGGAAAAAATAAACTGCTGGCTCCCCTAAGCCAGGAATGCAGGGTAGGCACAGCTCCTTTGCCTAGACACAGGCATAAGGGATCCACGGACTTTGAGTGATTTCCCCCTGCATAATCTTGTGTGGGCCCATCTCAGTAGTGTAGGCCCTCATTACCACAGTACAACAGGGTATATACTGGAACTCTAACTTCAACTGTTTCAGCTGTGAAGTGGCAGGTTTGTGACATTTGACACTGCTCTCCTCATTAAGCAGGGTCTTCACCTACCCACATCAGGGGCCAGAGGACTGATGGCTCCACCCATGCCACCTAGCCACCTGTGATAGGGGCCCATGAATAAGAGGTGCCCTCCAGCCCTTACAGCCAACAGCATTAGGTGCTCGTAGTCTGGCTGCAAAACCCCACCCACATACGTGCTCTAGGGAACTGGGACACGCCCTCCTCCTGGACACTCGGGGGCAGCCGTCAGCCCCCTGCCTTGCTCAGAGTGTGTCCTCCTGCTGCAGCCAGATGCCTTTGCCTACACCAATTACCCATGCCTTTCTAGGACTGTAAGTGAGAGCGTAAACCACACACTTGGTGGCTATCTACCTGGGCACCTGAGCTGAATCCATACAGGAGGAGTGGGTGGAGTACCATAACAGGGGAGGATAACAGAAAATACAGAGAGAATTGTTGAAGAATTGTTGAAGATTCTCCAGAATAAACCATATTTTAGGCCACAAAGCAAGCCTCAATAAACGCAGAAACATCAAAATAATACAAGGCAACTTCTCTGATCATAACTCTACTAAAATAGAAATCAGTAACAGAAAGAACAAGGAGAAAATTGGATACATAGAAACTGAACAATACTTTACCTAAAAACTATTGAGTAATAGAAGACATTAAAAATGAAATGAAAATTTTTTTTAGAATCAAATGAGAATGAACCCAAAACTTTTGGGACACAACAAAAACAATGCTCAAAGGAGTATTTATAGCAATAAATGCACACATCAAAAAAGAAGAAAGGGCCAAAATCAATAGTTTAAACTGACAACTCAAACAAATAGAAAAGGAGCAGTAAAACATAGCCAGTCACTAGAAAAGGAAATAATAAAGATCACAGCAGAAATAAATGAAATAGAAAACAGAGAAAATAGAATCAATAAGACTAGAAGTTGGTTCTTTGAGAGGATAAATAAAGCTGACAAATTGCTGGCCAAATTGATAAAGGAAAAAAATGAGAAGATGCAAATAACAACAAGGCATCTAGACAGATATATCATGCTGTCTCTCTGCAGCAAAGCCCCCAAAAACTAAGTAAAACAGATACAAATTTCAATCCTGGAACCCTAAGCATCAAATGAAGGGATAAAGAACTAGATCAAACACTGAATGGATAAAGAAACAGAAGGAAAACAAATAACGAGGATAGCTATGGAGAAGAGGTCCCCTGCCAACTAACACAGCACAGTGTCACCATCTTGGAGCATAGCTAGCAATGACCCAGGACAGGGAGTACAGAAAGGCAACTTCACAGAGCTCCCAACAGGAGATAGAGCACCTGGTAACCAGAGAAACACACTTTCCCACCCCTCACCCATCTGCCCTGTACTCCATCCTGCCTCTTCCCAACAGGCCACACTGTACCACTCAGCTGGAGAGCTACTGGTCAAATATCACCTTGGGTCTGCCTCACCCCACACGCCGGCTCCTACCACACCATTTTTTCCCCTTTCTTCCTTTTCTTTCTCACTCCCACCTAGTGCCATACACCATCCCCACCCCTTCCTGCTGGGCCATACCGTGACACCTTGGCTAGAGAGCTACCAGCTCACCACCAGACTGGGTCCACCCCGCCCCCACCCAGTGGCTTCGCTGCACCTTTTTTTTTCTTTATCCCTTTCCTCCTTTTCTTTCTTCTTCCCACCTAGCCAAGTATGCCACCTCTATACTTTCCCACTGGACCATACTGCACTGCCCGGGGTACAGAGCCATTGGCCTGCCATTGGCCTTCCCCCTGTCACAACCCACCAACTCCCACCATATTATTTTTTCTTTTTTCACCCCTTTTTTTCCTTTTCTTTCTCCTTCCCACCTAACCCTGTACACCACCTCTACTCCTTCCTGCCATGCCATACCACACTGCCATGGCAAGAGAGCCAGCAACACACCACCACCTGAGGTCTGCCCTGCCCAAACCCACCAGCTCACACCATGCCATTTTTTCTTTTTCTTTTTTTCCCTTCCTTCCTTCCACAGGCCCATATGCCAACTTCCCCCCTTCCCACTGGCCCCTAGATCCACCCCAACCCTACCTGCCTGCTACACTTTTTTCTCTCTCTTTTCTCTTATTTCTTGTCCACACTGAGCCCCATACACCACCCCTCTTCCCATCAACCCTCACTGTATTGCCATGAATAGAGCATCTCCAGCTCAAGCCAGCCACCACACTGGGCCTGTACTGCTCCTCCCCTCCCAACACTTGACCAGCTGCTGAATAGTGAGAAGTGAGCCCATACCATTCCCCATCCAAAACCCCTGCCTATCTGGCATGGGGCTGTAAACACTCTCACACCACTGGAATAACACCAGGAGGCAGACAGAGCCCACTGAGTCCACCCTCAGTCACCTTGCCAAACCAGTAATCTTGCCCTACCTGCTGCTGCCCTGCCCATCCAGACAAGGGAATGAGGGCTATCGTGTCCACAGATGAATTAGCAGCAAAGCATGCCTGGCCTGTCCAACCTGACATATCAAAACTAAATAAAGAAGCAGGATGAAACAAATGAAGAGGCAATCAATAAATAATGACAATAATACCTTACTATCTTGGAAACAGCAGACAATATCAAAACATAGAAAAGCAGGACGAGATGCCTCCAGCAAATGACCAAAAAAAGAATCAGATGACCTTCTGGTAGAAGAAAAGTCAGTGGAACTACCTGATATGGAATTCAAAAGACTGATAATTAGGGCTCTCCAAGAGATTCAGAAAGAGATCAAGGAAAACACAGACAACACCAAGGAAAAAATACCCAAAATCATGGAAAACACAGACAAAACAATAGAAGAATTCAGGAAAATAAAACGTCAAAATAAAAAATTAGAAATCATACAAAAACAGCAACTAGAAATCCAAGAGATAAAAAACAAATTGTCAGAAATGGACACCTCAGTAGAATGTTTTAGGAGCAAATTTGAAACAGTGGAAGACAGAATCAGCAAGACTGAAGACAAATCTGTAGATTTACTTTGAGGAAAAAGCAGAGAAAAGAATGAAGAAAATCTAAGAATTATGTGTGACACAATCAAGATCAAAAATCTGTGCATGATCAAAGTTCCAGAACAGGGAGAGAAAATGGAAAACAAGGAGAAAATTGTTGAAGATTGGCTGGCAGAAAAATTCCCAACGTTATGAAAGATGAAAAGCTGACCATCCAAGAAGCTCAACAAACCCCATATAGGATAGATCCCAAAATAAAGTCACCAAGACACAGCATAATCACACTTGCCAAAACCAAAGACAAAGAAAGAATCCTGAGAGCAGCTTGAGAAAATTGAAGTCACTTACAAAGGGAAAACAGTAAGACTATGCTCTGATTACTTGGCAGAAACTATGCAGGTAAGGAAGCAATGGAATGACATATATAAAACCTCAAAAGAAAAAAAAAGCCAGCCAAGAATAATACATCCTGCAAAACTCTCTCTCAAATACATTGGTGAAATTAGGACATTTCCAGATAAAAAGAAATTAAGAGAATTCGTAAAAACCAAACCAAACTTACAAGAAATATTAAAGGGAGTCCTTGGGTTAGAATTCAGCAAACATTCAGAGCTAAAATCTGTGACTTCAGCAATAGATTTTCTTTTAGACTCAAAATCTTAGATATGGTAGAGATTCCTATTCTTTTCCAATAAGTGATGACCAAGATTGTTTTGGAAAAAAATAAAACAAATACTGATACATCAGACAACAATCAGAGTCTAGGATACAATACAGCATCAGCCAGATTCCAACCTAGGTAAAGAACTATCAATAATAAAACAAAGCTAAAAGACTTAAAAGGGGGAAACAGAGATGTCAATCTGTAATGACAACAACATCAAAACAATAAAAGGGGCAATAAATAGTGTAGGTACAAAACGTTCAAATAGAGAGGAAGTCAAGGCAATACCAAGTAAGAAAAGACTAGTTCAAACTTAGGAAGATAAGGGTAAATTTCAAGGTAACCACAAAGAAAGTTAACAAACCTACCCGTCAGAATAAAGAAGAAGAAAACACAGAGTCTCAGTAAACACAAAATCTACAATAACAAAAGAAAATCCACAAACAAAAGGAACTCAGAACAGTAAAGTAAGACAAAAAAGAAAACGTCAGCATCACCAAAAAAAAGCACAAAATATGACAGCAGTAAACTCATACCTGTTGATAATCACACTGAATGCAAATAGTTTAAATGCATCTATAAAGAGATAGAGAGTGGGAAAATGGATAAAAAAGTATGATCCATCAATATGATGTCTTCAAGACACAAAGACATAAATATACTAAAAATCAAAGAATGTAAAAAATATATCAAGCAAACAGTAACCAGAAAAGGGCAGGAGTGGCAATACTAATATGAGATAAAATACACTTTAAGGCAAAATCAACCATATAAGACAAGGAAGGCTATTATATAATGATTAAAGGGATAATCCACCAAGAAGGCATAACCTTAATAAATATCTACGCACCCAATGACAGGGCTCCAAAATACATAAA
>NW_004444221.1:149329-157397 GCF_000243295.1 Trichechus manatus latirostris
GAAAAGGAAGGAATGGTCCCAAATTCATTCTATGAAGCCAGCATAACCCTGACACCAAAGCCAGGCAAAACCAAACAAAACTTGCTGCTGTTGAGTTGATTCCAATTTATAGTGGCCCTAAAGGACAGAGTAAAACTGCCCCATAAGGTTTCCAA
This sequence comes from Trichechus manatus latirostris, assembly GCF_000243295.1. Classification (NCBI taxonomy): domain Eukaryota; kingdom Metazoa; phylum Chordata; class Mammalia; order Sirenia; family Trichechidae; genus Trichechus; species Trichechus manatus. The sequence goes on from NW_004444221.1 coordinate 149,485, forward strand.
GGAGCGCCTGGTGGATTCAAACTGCTAACATTTTGGTTTGCAGCCGTAGCTCTAAACCGCTATGCCACCAGGGTTTCCAAGCCAGGCAAAGACTCCAAAAAAGAAAAAAGAAAGAAAGAAAATTACAAACCAATATCTCTCATGAATATAAATGCAAAAATTCTCAACAAAATTCTAGCCAATAGAATTCAGCATCATATCAAAAACATAATACATGATGACTAAGTGTGATTCATACTAGGTATGCAAGGATGATTAAATTTTAGAAAATCAATCAACATAATCCATCACATAAATAGAACAAAAGAATCACATGATCATCTCAATCAATGAAGAAAAAGCATTTGATAAAGTCCAACACCCATTCCTGATGAAGACTCTCAATAAAACAGGAACAGAAGGGAAACTCCTCAACATAATAAAGGGCACCTATACAAAACCAAGAAAACCCTGATGGCATAGTGGTTAAGAGTTTGGCTACTAACCAAAAGGTTGGAAGTTCGAATCCACCAGTCACTTCTTGGAAATCCTATTGGGCAGATCTACTCTGTCCTATAGTGTCGCTATGAGTTAGAATTGACTCGACAGCAGTGTTTTTTTTTTTTTTTTGATACAAAACCAACATCATTCTCAATGGAGAAAGGCTTAAAGCATTCCCTCTGAGAATGGGAACAAGACAAGCCTGATCTTTATCATCACTCATATTTAACATTGTATTGGAAGTCCTAGCTAGAGCAATAAGACAAGAAAAAGAAATAAAGGACATCCAAATTGGAATGGAAGGAGTAAAACTATCCTTATTTGCAGATGATATGATCTTATACATAGAGAACCCCAAAGATTCCGTAAGAAAACTAATGGAACTAGAAGAAAGATTCAACAGAGTAGCAGGATACAAGAACAACATACAAAAATCAGTGGGATCCCTATACATCAACACAGGGAACTTCAAAAAAGAAATCAGAAAAACAATACCATTTATAATAGCCCCTAAAAAGATAAAATACTTAGGAATAAATCTAACCAAGGACATAAAAGACCTATACAAAGAAAACTACAAAATACTATTGTAAGTAACCAAAAGAGACCTAAATAAATGGAAAAACATACCATGCTCGTGGATAGGAAGGCTCAACATTGTGAATATGTCAATTCTACCCAAAGCAATCTACAGATAAAATGCAATCTTGATCCAAATACCAACAGCATACTTTAATGAGATGGAAAAACTAATCACCAACTTTATGTGGAAAGGAAACAGGTCCCAGATAAGCAACGCATTATTGAAGAAAAATAACAAAGTAGGAGGTTGCACACTACCTGATCTCAGATACTACTATACTGCCATGGTAGTCATACCAATCTCGTACTGGTACAATGACAGACACGTAGGCCAATGGAACATAACTGAGAATCCAGATATAAATCCATCCACCTATGATCAGCTGATCTTTGACAAAGGACCAAAATCAATTAAATGGGAAAAAGACAGTCTTTTTTAACAAATGGTGCTGGTAAAATGGATGCCCATCTTTAAAAAAATAGAACAGGACCCATATCTCACATCATACACAAAAAATAACTCAAAATGGATCAAAGATCTAGATATAAAAGTTAATATGATAAAGATCATGGAATAAAAAATAGGAACAAAGTTAGGGGCCCTAATATATGGCATAAATACAATACAAACCATAACTAACAATGCACAAACACCAGAAGATAAACTAGATATCTGGGAGCACCTAACAAACAGTTATGCTCATCAAAAGACTTTACAAAAGAGTAAAAAGAGAACCTACAAACTGGGGAAAAAAATTTGGCTACAACATATCCAACAAAGGTCTAATGTCTAAAATCTATAGAATATCTCAACACCTCAACAGCGAAAAGACAAATAATCCAATTAAAAAATGAACAAAGGAAATGAACAGATACTTCACCAAAGAAGACATTCAAGTGGCTAACAGACACATGAGAAAATGCTCACTATAATTAGCCATTAAAGTAATGCAAATCAAAACTACAATGAGATACAATCTCACCCTGACATTACTGGCACTAATCAAAAAAACAGAAAGTAGCAAATGTTGAAGAGTTGCGGGGAGATTGGAACTCTTATGCACTGCTGGTGGGAATGTAAAATAGTACAATCACTATGGAAAATGATATGGTGCTTCCTTAGAAAGCTAGAAATAGAAATACCATATGATCCAGCAATCCCACTCCTAGGAATATATCATAGAGAAATAAGAGTTGTCACACGAATAGACATATGCACACCCATGCTCATTGCAGCACTGTTCACAGTAGCAAAAAGATGGAAACAACCTAAGTGCCTATCGGCAGAAGAATGAATAAACAAACCATGGTACATACATACAATGGAATACTACACAAGGACAAAGAACAATGATGAATCCGTGAAACATCTCACAACATGGATGAATCTGGAAGGCATTATGCTGAGTGAAATAAGTCAATCACAAAAGGATAAATATTGTATGAGACCACTATTATAAAACCCCAGGAAAAGGTGCAGAAAAAAAAAAATCTTTGATGGTTATGAGAGAAGGGAGGGCTGGGGAGGGGAAATTACTGACCAAATAGTAGACAAGTGTTAACTTTGGTGAAAGGAAAGACAACACACAATATAGGGGAAGTCATCACGACCTGACCAAGGCAAAATCATAGAAGCTTCCTAGACACATTCAAAAACCTTGAGTCACTGGTGCTGAGGGCTGTACCACAGTTTTGGGACAAGCCTAGGTTAATTGGCATAACATAGTTCATAAAGAGAATGTTTACATCCTACTTTGGTGAGTAGCATCTGGGGTCTTAAAAGCTTGTGAGTGGCCACCTAAGATACATCTATCAGTCCCATTCAATCTGAAGCAGAGGAGAATTCAGAAACCAAAGACACAAAGAAAATATTCCTCCAAAGGGCTAATGGACCACATGAACCATAGCCTCTGCCAGCCTGAGTCCAGAAGAAATAGATGAGGCCTGGCTACCGCCACCAACCACTCTAACAGGAATCACAATTCAGGGTCCTGGACAGAAAGGGTGAAAAATGTAGAACAAAATTCAACTTTAAAAAAAAAAAAGACCAGACTTACTGGTCTGACAGAGAATAGAGGAACCCCTGAGGCTACGGCCCCCAGACACTGGCTAACTCAGGACTGAAGCCCCTCCCAAAGTCCACCTTTTAGCCAAAGATTAGACAAGCCTATAAAGCAAACAACACACACGAGGCACGTGCTTCTTAATTCAATGACGTATACAAGACCAAATGCGCAATACCTGCTCAAAAACAAGGAAAAGAATAAGGGAAGAGACAGGAAAACTGGACAAATGGACATGGAGAACCCAGGGCGGAAAGGGAAAGTGGGAGAGTGCTGACACATTGCAGGTATTGCAACCAATGTCACAAAACAATTTGTGTATAAATCTTTTAATGAAAAGCTAATTTGCGCTGTAAACTTACACCTAAACACAATAAAAATCCAAAATGAGGAAACCTAAAAAAAAAAAGTAATGTAGACTGTAGATTACAACAGACCAACTGGGAAAAAAGCATCATAACTGACATTATCAAAAATTCTACTCTAAAAAAATTGAAAACCTAGAAGAAATGAACAAATTTCTAGAAACACACTACCTACCTAAACTAACACAAACAGAGGCAAGAAAACCTAAAAAGACCCATAACAAAAGAAGAAACTGAAGCTGTCATTAAAAAAAAGCTCTCAACCAAAAAGCTCTGGCCCAGATGGATTCACTGAAGTGTTCTACCAAACATTCTGAGAAGAGTTGGCATCAATTCTACTCAAATTATTCCAGAACATAGAAAAGAAAGGAATACTAACTAATTCATTCTATGAAGCCAGCTTAAACCTGATAACAAAGCCAGGCAAAGATACTACAAAAAAAGAAAATTACACACCAATATCCCTCATGAATATGTTGTGCTATTGTAGTTATTAGGTGCTGTCCCGTCGGTTTCAACTTGTAATGACCTATGCACGACATAAGGAAATACTGCCCTGTCCTGGGCCATCCTCACAGTCTTTGTTATGCTAGAGGTCATTGTTACAGCCACTGCATCAATCTATCTCACTGAGGGTCTTCCTTTCTTTCACTGACCCTCTACCAAGCATGACGTCCTTCTCCAGGGACTGGTCTCTCCTGATAACATGTCTAAGGTATGTGGGATGAAGTCTCACCATCCTTGCTTCTAATGAGCATTCTGGCTGTACTTCTTCCAAGACAGATTTGTTCCTTCTTTTGGCAGTCCATAGTATATTCAGTATTCTTCACCAACACCATAATTCAAAGGCTTCTATTCCTCTTCAGTCTTCCTTGTTCATTGTCCAGGTTTCACATGCATATGAGGCGACTGAAAACATCATGGGTTGGGTCAGACGCACCTTAGTCCTTAAAGTGACATCTTTGCTTTTTAACGTTTTAAAATCTGCAAAAGCAGCAGATTTGCCCAATGCAATGACTACTTTGATTCCTTGACTGCTGCTTCCATAGGCATTGATTCAAGATCCAAATGAAATGAAATCCTTGATAAATTCAATCTTTTCTCCATTTATCATGATGTTGTTTATTTGTCCAGTTGTGACGATTTCTGTTTTCTTCATGTTGAGATGCAATCCATACTGAAGGCTGTGTGTGGTCTTTGATCTTCACCAGTAAGTGCTTCAGGTAACTCTTCCCTTTCAGCAAGCAAAGTTGTGTCACCTATATAACAAAAATTATTAATGAGTCTTCCTCCAATTCTGATGCTCCATTCTTCTTCATATAGTCCAGCTTCTTGGATTATTTGCTCAGCATACAGATTGAATAAGCATGGTGAAAGGCTACAACCCTGACCCATACCTTTCCTAATTTTAAACCCCTCATTATTCCTTTGCTCTGTTTGAATGACTGCCTCTTGGTCTATCTATGTACAGGTTCCTCATGAGCACAATTAAGTGTTCAGGAATTCCCATTCTTCACAATGTTATCCATAATTTGTCAGGATCCACATAGTCAAATACTTTTGCATAGTTTAATAAAACACAAGTAAACATCTTTCTGGTATTCTCTGCTTTTAGCTAGGATTCATCTGACATCGGCAATGATATCCCTTGTTCCATGTCCTCTTCTGAATCCGGCTTGACTTTCTGACAGTTCTCTGTCAACGTACTGCTGCAGCCGCTTTTGAATGATCTTGAGTCAAATTTTACTTGTGAGTGATATTAATGATATTGTTTGACAATTTCTGCCTTCTGTTGGATCACCTTTCTTTGGAATGGGTATAAATATGGATCTCTTCCAGTCGGTTGGCCAGGTAGCTGTCTTCCAAATTCCTTGACATAGACGAGTGAGCACTTCCACCGCTGCATCCTTTATTGAAACATCTCAATTGGTATTCTGTCAATTTCTGGAGCCTTGTTTTTCGCCAGTGTCTTCAGTGCAGCTTGGACTTCTTCCTTCAGTACCATCGGTTCTTGATCATATGCTCCCTCCTGAAATGGGTGAACATTTTTGGTACAGTGCCTCTGTGTATTCCTTCCGTCTTCTTTTGATGCTTCCTGTGTCGGTTAGTATTTTCCCTGTAGAATCCTTCAATATTACAACTCAAGGATTGAATTTTTCTCCAGTTCCTTCTGTCCAAAAAATGCTGAGCACGTTCTTCCCTTTTGGTTTTTTATCTCCAGGTCTTTGCACATGTCATTATAATACTTTATTTTGTCTTCTTGAGCTACCCTTTGAAATCTTCTGTTCAGCTCTTTTACTTCATCATTTCTTCATTTTACTTTAGCTACTCGAGATTCAAGAGCAACTTTCAGAGTCTTTTCTGACATTCATTTTGGTCTTTTCTTTCTTTCTTGTCTTTTTAATGACCTCTTACTTTCTTCATGTATGATATCCTTAATGTCGTTCCACAACTCGTCTGGTCTTTGGTCATTATCGTTCAATGCATCAAATCTATTCTTGAGATGGTCTCTAAATTTAAGTGTGATATACTCAAGGTCGTACTTTGGCTGGTCTTCCAGCACTATATCAGACAGTGTTCTGCTGCTGTTCATAAGGTTTTCACTGGCTAATTTTTTCAGAAGTATACTGCCAGGTCCTTCTTCCTAGTCTAGTCTTAGTCTGGAAGTGCCACTGAAACCTGTCCACCATGGGTGACCCTGCTGGTATTTGAAATACTGGTGGCACAGCTTCTAACATCACAGCAAGCTACCACAGTATAACAAACTGACAGACAGGTGGTGGACATTACACATAGGAATGCTTAACATGAAGGAGAAAATGGAAATATACTTCTAACTTAGTTAGGCAAAGATCTCTATTACAATATCATTTTCCTAAAACTTAAGACAAATAATTTCCCATGCCTATGGAAATGAAAAATACAAAATCTAAGGTTTTTTTTTTACTGTGTCCCAGGTTTCTTTAAGAACAAAGTGGTGAGGGATGTGGGGATTACCATCAAGAGCATCTTTGAGCTTCACCTTCCCTCCAACCAGTTACACTCCCAAATCTCCTGCCCCCACTGTTTGTGCTCCCAATTCCTTCCTTCCTTAGTGAATGACGATCTTAACCCCTAAAGCCCTGGTACAAACCGCACAGTCCTATTTCCCCAGCTTCTCCCCTTTCCTCTGCCCCCCCCCCCGCCCCCGTTCCTGAGAAGAAAATACAGGAACCTCAGTTTCAATGCGTGGGAGAGGCCAGAGGGGTGACCTGGACAGAGGAGAAAGCTTCCCCGAGAAAGGGACTGAGAAGTACAGAGTAGTAAACTGGGGGCCCTATAGCCTGGGGTAACAAAACAGGGCCCTGGTGACAGAGGAAAAGACACTGCTCCCCTTGGGAAAGGAGACCCAGCAGCCTTAAAATCCTCTCCTTGGGAGGAGTCGCCACTTGATTGTTTGCCCGTCTAGCGCCGGTTACAGAACCACACTCGCACCAGGACCTTCTCAAGTGCGAGCTGCTGGGCGATGTGGCCCGTCTGCTGCAGCCAAGGTTTCGGGCAGTGGAGGAACAGGCTCTACAGGTTGCCTCTCACTCCGTTCTCAATGTTCCTCTGTTTTCTCTTTAGGGCCTGCTGCAGGAGGGTCGCTGTTTTGCATATCTCTTGAAGGTTTTCTTTGTTGTTCGCCTCCTCCACCCGCTTCTGTAGCAGGGGCCACAGTTTACACATGTTCTTGAAACTGAGCTGCAGAGCCTCAAAACGGCAGATGGTCGTTTGGCTGAATACCTTCCCAAAGAGAACCCCCAGGGTAAGCCCCACATCACCCTGGGTATACCCCAGAGTGATCTTCTCTTGCTTTAAGAGTTTAGCGAATTGGTCGAGGTCTTTCTGTCGTGTTTTGAAGTCCTGGGACTCTACGAGGTTCTCATCCATCTTCTCCTCCAGCTTCACGGCACCAGAGGGTGCAGCGAGGGGCTCTGGGGAGGCCCCCTCGGAGTTGCTCTCAACCCCTGCCCTCGCCTCTCCCTTGGGTTGAGGGGTCTCCAGGCCACCTTGGGGCACTGGTCCCACGCCAACCTAAAGTCCACAGTATGCCATGCCTCCACAAAACTCGTACGGCCGAGGGCACGGAGGGAATGCCCCACACCTCAGCGCCCGGTCCAACCCCCGGCCGTATTCCTGGCCCACGTGGGGCGCCTTGGGAGCTCAGCCAGGTGCGAGGGTCAGTCCAGCCCAGCTCTGGCCCCAGCTGCCCTGGCCCTTTGCCTCCACTGCCCAGTGGGGTCGAGAAGGCAAAGTCAGCAGCCAGGTGTCCTGCCATGGGGAAGGAAGGCGCTCCAAGCCGGGGGCCCGCTGAAAGGCAAAATCTAAGATTTTTTTAATAGTCCATCTTTGGTAATAAGTTTCTTTGGGATGGGGTATGTGTTATAGGACACATCTAAGC
>NW_004444221.1:159662-162002 GCF_000243295.1 Trichechus manatus latirostris
AGTGAACTTTTGAAAAGCAAGACGGGGGGGACCTGTATAACTGGTTGACAGATTTCAGAAGTAATGTTTCTTAGCAAATGCTTGCCACTTAGCAGGCACTGAGTCATTTGCTGCTGCCATTACTATTGTTCAAAGTCACAAAACTGGTACACATTGGAATATAATTCAAACTAGATTTTTTTGGAGGTAAAATCCCTGAGAATTCCCTCAATGCTATGCTGTCTTTTATAAAAAGCAACATAACGGCTGCTGTCTCCAATTTTACTCTGCCAGGTGTGTGGGAGTGAAGGAATGCAGATATGTGGAAAGTCAATCTCAGGAGGACCAGGAAAACACTCAACAAATGTTTGAGCAAACATGGAAGTGATCCAGACATAGGAAATGCCAGGGGATTGGCAATACAGGCAAGGCAAGAACCAGACAAGTGCTCACGTACCAAGGTACACACAAATATTGAAGTTCCAGTTAAGGCAAGTCTGATAGCAAGCAAGCCAGCAGAAGCTGGAGTCAATAAAACTGAACCCAATTTTTGGCTCCACCAAAAGCCAATTTTTTCCCCTTCTGCTGAAGCTGGAACCAATCTCAGAATATAGTAAGTCCAGGGTCTGTTCATGTGTCACTTATGAAGAAGAAAAGTTAATTTAACTAGAGTGCAACTTAGCCGCAGAATCAGCAAGTCCCTGAGTGATTTTTAAAAATTGAATTTTACACATTAATAAAACAAAAGACAAGAACCACATGATCTTGTCAATCGATGCAGAAAAGGCATTTGACAAAGTCCAACACCCATTCATGATAAAAACTCTCAGCAAAATAGTAATAGAAGGGAAATTCCTCAACATAATTAAGGACATTTATACAAAGCCAACAGCCAACAGCATCCTAAATGGAGGGACTTTGAAAGCATTCTCCTTGAGAACAGGAACCATACAAGAATGCCCTTTATCACCACTCTTTTTCAACATTGTGCTGGAGGTCCTAGCCATAGAAATTAGGCTAGAAAAAGAAATAAAGGCCATCCAGATTGGTAGGGAAGAAGTAAAAGTATCTCTATTTGCAGATGATCTGATCTTATACACAGAAAACCCCAAAGAATCCACAAGAAAACTACTGGAACTAATAGAAGATTTCAGCAAAGTATAGGCTACAAGACAAACATAACATACAAAAATCAGTTGGATTCCTCTACACCAAAAATGAGAACTTCAAAGAAGAAATCACCAAATCAATACCATTTACAGTAGCCCCCAAGAAGATAAAATACTTAGGAATAAATCTAACCAGGGACATAAAATACCTATACAATGAAAACTACAAGACACTACTGCAAGAAACCAAAAGAGATCTGCATAAGTGGAAAAACATACCTTGGATAGGAAGACTCAACATTGTGAAAATGTCAGTTCTACCCAAATCAATCCACAAATACAACGCAATCCCAATCAAAATTCCAATGGCATTTTTAATGAGATGGAGAAACAAATCACCAACTTCATTTGGAAAGGGAAGAGACCCCTAGATGAGTAAAGCATTACTCAAGAAGAAAAACAAAGAGGGAGGCCTCACACTACCTAATTTTAGAACCTATTATACCACCATGGTAGTCAAAACAGCCTGGTACTGGTACAACAATAGATGTATAGACCAGTGGAACAGAACTAAAAATCCAGACATAAATTCATCCACCTTTGATCGGCTGATATTTGACAAAGTCCCCAAATCCTTTACTTTGGGAAAAGACAGTCTCTTTAACAAATGATGCTGGCATAACTGGATATCCATCTGCAAAAAACTGAAACAAGACCCATACCTAACATCATGCACAAAAACTAACTCAAAATGGATTAAAGACCTAAATATAAAATTGAGAATGATAAAGATCATGGAAGAAAAAACAGGGAAAATGCTAGGAGCCCTAATATATGGCATAAACATAATACAAAACGTAACTAACAATGCAAAAACACCAGAAGAGAAACTAGATAACTGGGAGCTCCTAAAAATCAAACACTTATGCTCTTCAAAAAAACTTTACCAAAAGAGTAAAAAGACAACCTACAGACTGGGAAAAAAACCTTGGGTACAACAAATCTGACAGGCCTCTAATCTCTAAAATCTACAAGATACTGCAAATCCTCAACAACAAAAAGACAAATAACCCAATTAAAAAATGGGCAAAGGATATGAACAGACACTTTGTCAAAGAAGACATTCAGGCAGCTAACAGATACATGAGGAAATTCTCACAATCATTAGCCATTAGAGAAATGCAAATCAAAACTACAATGAGATATCATCTGACCTCAACAAGGGTAGCATTAATCCAAAAAACACAAAATA
>NW_004444221.1:163217-203982 GCF_000243295.1 Trichechus manatus latirostris
CGGAGGTGAGATGAGAAGGCAGAGAGGGTCAGGAGCTGGTTGAATGGACACGGGAAATCAGGAGTGGAAAGAAGGAATGTGCTGTCACAGTATAGGGAGAGCAATTAGGGTCACATAACAACGTATGTATAAATTTTTGTATGAGAGACTAACTTGAATTTTAAACTTTCACTTAAAGTACAATAAAATTTTAAAAACTGAATTTTATTGGAGTCTCAGAGGAGGTCTCTCAAGATTTTGAACAAATTGGGAAATAAGAAAAGTGGCAAATGGGAAATCTCAGCATAACCCTGGTAAAGGCCATGTTGGAAGGCATAGCTTACTATGACATAAAAATTGCCTTCTTAATATCAAATCTCTGAATTTGACACTTTTCCACCCAAGACAACCCCTTAACTCCCACCTCAGAGACAGAGTCTGACTCCAAGAAAAGCAGAGGGCCTGCTCCTGTGAGAATTTTGTTCTTGTGGCCAGTTTACAGCCAAGAGCAAAACAACTAGAGCTAAACCAAACACTCTTCCCAAATTTATCTATCAGATAATTCACCCCAGCTCCTCAGGAGTGGTGTGAGTAAAGGCATAAAGAGGCAAGAAGTATCATATAGGAAGCAACCTTGAGGAGAAGGGACGGGCCTATGAGGATCACCACTAGAGGGAAGCACTGAGTGATAACCACTTCATGGTTGGTTACACATGAAGAGCTGTTGTTTTGTAAATTCCACCGGGGCAAACATCAGCATCAGAACAAAGTAAAAAAATAAAAATAAATAAATAAACAAAAATTCCACTATTATTACCATACCTAAAGGACAAAAAAAAAAAAAACTTAAAAATTGACATGTTCAGAAGAAACATTTAACACAGTTTAAGTATTCTGATACATCTATAGATCATAGATATTATATTAATGAAGATAATTTCAAAATATTCAGAAAGATGTGAATATATCTGTTAAAGAATTTTTTTTACTTCACAAGTGGCCGTTGAACCCACATTAATCATGTATATTTAGTACGTGCTGCCATCAAATGCAAAAATAACTTCAACATATATAACTGGACATTATGATGATATGCATTAAAATGGGATTTTACTTGTAATCTAGACCTTCCATAAATGACATAACTGAGTTATATCCTATTTTATGTGACAGGGCCAACAAAGAATTTCAGATGAAGCCCAGATATCAGAATACTATTGATAGCAAGGAGTTTATTTTTCTCATAAATCACCTTTGCTCCATGACTTTCCATTAGTATGATATTTATAATAATGACTGAAACAACAGGAGCCCAATTAGAGCATGACAGATTTAATGCATCATTTCATGGACATTCTCTAATTACTAAAATATCTCAACTATTTTAGATAAGATATCTTGTTGAATATGTTTTGTTTATCACTGCAGGACCACATTTATGTGAAGGGCAAAACTACCATGTACTGGACTCTTAAGGAAGGAGTATTAGTATAGTTAATGTTACCCCACAACGTTTAGGGACCAGAGACTCCAAAAAATAGAAGCAGATGCTAACAAGTAGACAAGAAGTCTCTGTTACTCCTCTCAGCCCATCTGTCCTTAACCTTAACTCCTTAAAAAAAAAAAAAGATGTGTAAGTTCCTGAGGGGTTTGTAGGTAACAGTATGTGAAAGCAAGCTAAAACCCAAAGTCTTCAAATAATAACAGAAATCTGTCTCTAAGTTATACCAACAAGATCATCATGAGGATCATAATGTATGATTTTGCTTGTGCCATCCTCATCTTCCACATTGGAATTCTAGACAGTCTCAAATTTCTCCCATTTTTCTGGAAATCTCTGGGTTCACTGTACTATCTTTCTGCCTATCTGCCTGTACTTGATTGACTTGCTCTGGTAACTGTTCACCTGGGCTGCTTATCAAAGGTGAACCCTGCTGCCCGCTAATATCTCCATAGAGTCCACAGATGCTAAAGAAATAGCACCATGTCCCTTAGCTACAAAAGCCATTGGAGTAATTTCCTTTCATTGTGAAAACCACAAACATTGACTCACTCATTCTCTCTCTCTCTCACACATGCACACTCACTCACTCACACAAATGCATACACAGACATACTTTTTTGACTCTAAACTATGTCTCAGGGGTCAGTCCAAACAAGCTAATCCAGGAGACAACTCACATAATAAACATCATGTTATCCTCAATACCACCCCTCTCCTCTTCACCCTGGCCTATTTTCCTTTCCATTACCTAAACTTGTGCAACTCTTCAGATTTCAGCATTAAGATCATTTCCTTAAGAAAGTTGTCTCTGACTTCCCTCCATAAGCTAGGTTAGGTCTCCTTGTAATATGTTTCCATAGGATTCTATAATTCTTTCAAATTCTTACTTCGTTTGCCCATTGTCGTCTCTGAGGGCAAAGATCATGGCTCTCCATGCCTAGCATAAAGGCTGGCACATGGTCATATAATTAGTGCCCAATAAATATATACATGTATTTTTTAATGAAGGAACTCTGTGATCAGAGGGACTTGATTCCTCATATAACTAGTTCCTTGTTGGTAACATCTCTCCAAAAGTCCTCGTGACATTCCCAGACTTGACGGAAATCTAGGGTGAACACATAATGAACTCAAGCTAGGACTTTTGCTATCTGAAGTTTTATAAGTACACAAGACATACATGTTTCATATCTCACAAGAGACTTCCTCTTCCAAAGATCTTGATACAACCAGAAAGGGTAGATAACCAATCTACAAAGACATAATTTCAAAAAAGTTGGAATTTTTGTTTGATTGATTTAATTGCAAGAGATAGAGAAACTTCCAGGTAAACATGGAGAAGCTGGGTAGACAAGAACAGAAAAACTACAATAAATGATTCAATCAACTCCACAAGTATTGCTGAGGGGCCAGCTAGGTGCTAGCCGCTGAGTTGGAACTTGTGACTCACGCCCTTCAGGAGCTCACAGTGTCTAACTTGTAGATCTGTGGTCCTATTTTAAGAAAATGCAGCTGCATATACCTCTGCTGCTGCTGCTTCTGCTGCCAGGATACCTGCTGGGGGGGAGGGGGGAGGAGAAGGATTTCTTTTTACCAGGGCAACAGAAATAGATTATACCTCCATTCTGTGGTTTATCTTACTAATAATTTCAACAAACATTTATTAAGCATTTATTGTGGGCTATAAAAATAACTCTGACTATAAGAATAAGCATCAAACTAATTCCTATGGGGTCAAATATACCCCCTTCCTCCAACTTCTCCAACATTTCTGACACCAGTTGTTCCCCTCATGAGCCTGTTTCCCTATTGGATTCAATAATCCATTAGAATGGTTACAGAAAAAACTCATGGAAAAAACATAATGGCAATAACAATATTAATAACAGAGAAGGCTATACAGTGATACCTCATTTTATTGCACTTCACAGATATTGTGGTTTTTCACAAATTGAAGGTTTGTGGCAAGGTTGCATTCATCAAGTCTATTGGTGCCATTTTTCCAACAGCATGTGCTCACATCATGTCTCTGTGTCACATTTTGGCAATTCTCACAATGATTTTCATTATTATTATATCTGTTATGGTGATCTGTCATCAGTGATCTTTGAGGTTACTATTGTAATTGTTTTGGGCCACCATGATCCAAGACCATATAAGACAGCTAACCTAATTGATAAACTTTGTGTGTGTTCTGACTGCTCCACTGACCGGCCATTCCTCCATTTCTCTCCCTTTCCTTGGGGCTCCTATTCTCTGAGACACTACAATTTTGAAATTAGGCCAGTTAATAACCTTACAATGGCCTCTAAGTGTTCAAGAGAAAGGAAGAGTCACACATCTCTCACTTTAAATCAAAAGCTAGAAACAAGTAAGCTTAGTGAGGAAGGCCTGTCAAAAGCCCAGACAGGCTGAAAGATAGATCTCTTACACCAAGCAGTTAGCCAAGTTGTGAATACAAAGGAAAAGTTTTTGAAAGAAATTAAAAGTGCTACTCCAGTGAACACACTAATGATAAGAAATTAAAACAGCCTTATTGCTGATATGAAGAAAGTTTTAGTGGTCTGGAGAGAAGATCAAACTAGCCACAACATTCCCTTAAGCCAAAGCCTAATCCAGAGCAAGGCCTTAACTCTCTTCAATTCTATGAAGGCCAAGAGCGATGACGAAGCTGCAGAAGAAAAGTTTGAAGCTAGCAGAGGTTGGTTGATGAGGTTTAAGGAAAGAAGCCGTCTCCATAACATAAAAGTGCAAGATGAAGCAGCAAGTGCTAATGTAAAAGCCACAGCAAGTTATCCAGAAGATTTAGCTAAGATAGTTGATGAAGGTGGCTACACTAAACAACAGATTTTCAATGTAGACAAAACAGCCTTACACTGTAAGAAGATGCCATCTAGGACTTTCATAGCTAGAGAGGAGACGTCAATGCCTGCTTTCAAAAATTCAAAGGACAGGCTGACTCTCTTGTTAGGGGCTAATTCAGCTGGTGAATTTAAGTTGAAGCCAATGATTATTTACCATTCCAAAAATCCTAGGGCACTTAAGAATTGTGCTAAATCTACTCTGCCTGGCTCTCGAAATGGAACAGCAAAGCCTGGATGACAGCACATCTGTTTACAACAAGGTTTACTGAATATTTTAAGCCCACTGTTGAGACCTACTGCTCAGAAAAAATGATTCCTTTCAAAACATTACGGCTCATTGCAATGCACCTGGTCACCCAAGAGCTCTGATGTAGATGTACAAGGAAATTAATGTTTTCATGCCTGCTAACACAACATCCACTCTGCAGCCGATGGATCAGGGAATAATTTTGACTTTCAAGTATTATTATTTAAGAAATGCATTTCATAAGGCTATACCTGCCATATATAGTGATTCCTCTGATGGATCTGGGCAAAGTGAATTGAAAACCTTCTGGAAAGGATTCACCATTCTAGATGCCATTAAGAACATTCATGATTCATGGGAGGAGGTCAAAATATCAACATTAATGGGAGTTTGGAAGAAGTTGATTCCAAATCTTATGGATGACTTGGAGGGACTCAAGACTTCAGTGGAGTAAGTAACTACAGATGTAGTGGAAGTGGCAAGAAAATTAGAATTAGAACTGGAGCCTGAAAATGTGACCAAATTGCTGCAATCTCATGATAAAACTTTAACGGATAAGGAGTTGCTGCCTATGGATGAGCAAAGAAAATGATTTCTTGAGATGGAATCTACTCCTGGTGAAGATGCTGTGAACATTGTTGAAACGACAACAAATGATTTAGAATATTACATAAATTTAGTTGATAAAGCAGCAGCTCCAATTTTGAACGAAGTTCTACTGTGAGTAAAATACTGTCAAACAGCATCACGTGCTACAGAGAAATCTTTTGTGAAAGGAGGAGTCAATCTATGTACGAAATTTCATTATTGCCGTATTTTAAGAAATTGTCACAGCCACCTCAAGCTTCAGCAACCACCACCCTGATCAGTCAGCAGCCATCTACATCGAGGTAAGACCCTCTGCCAGCAAAATGATTATGACTTGCTGAATGCTCTGATAATGGTTAGCATTTTTTAGCAACTAAGTATTTTTTAATTAAGGTAGGTACTTTGTTTTTTTTTTAGACATAATGCTATCGCACACTTAACAGACTACAGTATAGTGTAAACATAACTTTTATGTGTACTGGGAAACCAAAAAACTCATGTGACTCACTTTATTGCCGTGGTCTGGAACTGAACCCCCAATATCTCTGAGGTATGCCTGTAAACAGAAAAGAAGATATGCAAAGGATGAGATTGGCGGTGGTGGGAGTGCTTAATTTATAATAAGGAGACCCCTTTATGTCTCACAGAGGACTCACTTACCCTTCCCCAAAACCAATGTTCATTTTCATCCATCAGGAAACTTTCAAACAGGAAACTCAATGATATTACTTAGCAGTCTTGACTATTAGTCCTTCCTCTCAGCTCTCTGCTGGGGTTTGGTTTTTATACTCTGCTGCCGCTGTCTGGGTCCGCTTGTTATCTCTGCTTCTTTTGGTGCCATCGCAGCCACTGCCTCCATTGCCATCACAGGTTTGATCAGTCTGGGAGGGTCATAGCAGAGAGACCCATGTCCAAACAACATGCTCTTATCCAGGTTCTCCTTGATCTGGAAGCCCCATTCGGAGCTCCGAGTTCAAGGGTTTTTATAGGCTAGCCCATATACTCCTTGTTAATTACAAGGCAGGATCCCTATCCAATCTTGGTACAGGTCAGACTGGGCAGGGACCCCAGCCTATCTCAGTAAAGGTCAATTATAGAGTGGGCTGTAAACCAACCAATCACTTGCAAGCCGCTTACGCGTATAGTAAACTGACCAATCACTTGCAAGATTGCAGCCAACCAATCATTTCAGGAGAATTACAAACCCGGGGCCAGAAAGGTAATACAGTGAAACCTGCGAGAGCCAGAACTCTTGAGACTGCGTTGTTTTTCCAGGGCTCTACAAGTTTTCCACCTTTGACCGTTTGCAGTCTTACCACCTTCCTATCCCTCATTTTAGTGGAAAATATTTCAATTTTCGTTTCCTGACAGGTTTCCAGCTTACACAGTTTCCGGCTTTTGCAAAGAAACCCATTGCACCACAAGTGCCAATCTCTATGCTAAGTGAAAGTAGAAAGACATGGTTTCTTGTCTTCATTACTTTCCTATGGATGAAGCAATGTCAGTGTAAGTTAATGTTAGAATAATATTCAGTGTTCTGTGCTTTGCTTATCTTCTATTCATAGCTTCATAGCTATCAACCAATCAATAATTCTTTTTTTTTTTTTTGAACCCCTAACCAGTGTCAGGCCTATTCCAGGAATGAGAGAAGAAAAATAGAAATGGAAAAATGCGATCCCTTGTCCTCCATGAACTCATAACCCAGTTAAAGAAACAATCATTTAAAAAAGATACCTTTATCATTTTTCCTATTACTCATTTCTGGAAATCTAATCTAAAAAATCCACTTTTTTCTCCAAGCAGCTGAACAGGCAGTAATATCTAAGAAATTACTTTGCTTTAATGTTCTTTTGTTCTTTCTTGGTGGCAATTTTTATTTTCATTGGGAACTTCAGCAGCATTGGGTTTTTACCCTCTACCAACCTGGACAAATTGACCCGTTCAATTCATCATCTCTGCCTCCTTCAACTCTCTTACCTTCCTTGATTACTGGTTTTTCAAGCTTAAAGGACAATCTTTCTAGCAAGGTGCTAACACTGAATCATACCAGTTACGATCTTCTGATAGCAACAGGGTCTTCACAAATGTTTACCTGTCACGGTTTCGGTTGAAAAAGAAGAGCTCCTGGTCTTTATTTCCTCCTTATCTGATGTTTCCCCCTTTCATCTGGCTGCAGACAGTAGGTTGAATAAACAATGAATGTTCATATGTATTATTTTGCTAGGATTAATAGGATGTTCAGTCATGGGTATTGTTAAGTCTTAGGGAATGGCACTTTTCACTTTAAGGCAGGGTGGCTTTGCGATGGATGGTTCCCTGGACTCTTTCAACTCTGCTTTCTGCTGTCTCTCTTTCTCTTCTCCAGTCGATTGCATGCTGTTGTTCATCTTGAAAAATGTCTAACAATTTGAGGGCTGAGACAAGACACTTAAAGAGAGAGGTAGCTGGGGAAAGAGATAAATAGCTCAAGTAGATTGACATGTAAAATGCAATTTACAGATGAGGAACTGAGGCTCAAGGAAGTTAAATAACCTGCTTAAAGTCACATGATTCCTGAGGATCACAGCCCTGACTCAATCCCAAGTGAGTCTGGAATAGTTACCTGTCCTCCATGTTCTCATACAAGCTGCTGCACACCCTATAGAGCCCTTGCCAGCATGGGCCTTTTCTTTCCTTTTCATTCTCCCAGCTAATCTCTGAACTCCACAAGAATGTGGACACTGTCTTTTCTCTGTTCCAAGAACATAGTTTTCAATTCCTGGCACATTGTGAGTGCTTAATAACATGTGTGGAGAGAATAAATACATAAATGAATGCATCTGTTTTCTCTGCCTACTTCCGAGATTGTAACAATCAAATCGAATAATATAAAGCAAGGTAGTTTTAACAGTGAAGTACTACAGAATATAAAAGTTGTTAACATTAGTATCTGTTTTACCTTTGTTACTAGATTGTGTTTCTTGAAAGGAAATCTATTTTACTGACCTTTATAGACTTGGTGGTACAATGGTTAAGCACTTAGCTGCTAACCAAAGCCAGTGGTTCAAAACCACCACGTACTCCATAAGAGAAAAGACCTGGCAATCTGATCCTGTAAAGATTACAGTATAGGAAACTCCTATGGGCCAGTTCATCTCTGTCCTATAGGTCTCCACGAGTCGAAATTGACTTGACGGCACACAACCACAACACTAACCTTTCTGTTTTCTACATTACCTGGCTGAATTTTGATAATTGGAGACGGTGATGGTTAAGGTTGTGTGTCAATTTGGCTGGGCCATGATTCTCAGTAGTTTGGCAGTTATGTAATGATGTAGTCACCCTCCATTTTGTGATCTGATGTAGTCATTCCCCATTTTGTGATCTGATGTGAGCAACCAATCAGTTGAAAAAGAGTTTCCTTGGGGACATGGCCTGCATCCAGTATATATACAGATGTTCTGGCAAAGCTCACTTGCTCTGGATCTTGCATCTGGCTCGCCATCATCTGACTTCCGGTTCTTGGGACTTGAGCCAGCAGCTTGCCATCTTACCTGTCGATTTTGGATTCATCAACCTCCACAGCCCGTGAACCAATGACCAGCTTTCTGATCTGCTGGACTTGGGTTCATTAGCCCTTGCAGCTACGTGAGTCAGAAGAAGCTTCCAGACTGATGCCTGGGCCACTGACTTAGAACTTGCCAGCCTCTACAACCATGTGAGCCATTTCCTTGAGATAAATGTATGTATCTATATATATTTGCTTCTCTAGAGAACCCAGCCTAAGCTACTTGGTACTGAGAGTGGTTCTAGAGAAACAAAATATCATAAGGATGAATTTTCTAAACTGGTTCTCAAGTCTGTCTAGTCTGAAAGATGCTGATGACTCTGCTTTCAGTAGTGAAGAAGGCACTGCTAGTCCATGGTGTGAGGTATCAATATTAATACGCAAAATATCACCACCAATAGATCAAATATTGGTGAGAAGCAGGCTCTGGGTGATCGTATGTTTGATAATTTTCTATAATTTTGTCAGAATGAGAAGTATAGGAAAGCTGGTTGGTTGGTCCTACTTTTGCTAGACAAAGTGATAAAAGAAAAAGATGAGCTCAGAGCTTCAGAATCATAGCTCAAGTGCTACATAAAAGAGCTCAAAGTTGCCACTTGTGCCCTGAAAGAAAGCCTTATTTCTTATAGTTACAGAGCTGGTTTTGCTGAAAACCAAACCTAGTCTTATCATAAGAGTTGCCAAATTACAATGCCAATTGAATTCCAAACTTCGAATGGTGTCTGAAGTTAAAGTGGGGGCATTGATTGGAAGAAATGGGATCCTTAAACTTAGGACAGGGACATATAGGCAGATAATCAGGAAGCTGGGGACACTGAGTCCCTAAATTCCATTGAATCACTCCTGCCAACAGAACCAGCCCTCTTACCCCCATCTGAAGAAATCACCCCATCTTTGTCTGCTAAGCCACCCTCCCCAGTAAAACCACTATCCCTTCCACCTTCATCTGATAAGATTAATCCAGCTGTGCCTGAAGAGTCTTTGAGATATCACCTGGGACGGTGCCTGGGGCATTGCCTGAGGTAGGTGCCTTACAAGACATTGCTGAATGTTCCCAGGGCCCACTTCCACCACCCATTTTTGCTTCTAGACCTATAAGTAGACTAAAGTCCCAGCAAGCCCCAAAAGGTGAAGTACAAACTGTGACCCAGGAGGAAATATACTACACTCCAAAAGAATTGCTTGACTTTTCTAATATGTAAAAACAGAAACCTGGGGAATATGTGTGGGAATAGCTATGAAGGTGTGTGGGATAATGAATATTAGTTGGTTGAATGAATTAAAATAGTCTGTAATTTTAAGCAATGAAAAAAATCCCATCATTAGCTTTTTGTTTCTAGAAGAACATTCTGGCAAAAGGGGCAGGTATTTGAGATGAGGTGTGCACAAACATAATGGGGAGACCAGGCCAGAAGCTGTAAAGAATAAATTGTGAAGTCTTGGCCTCAAAAAATGTGAGAAGGCATCAGTTTGAACAATGTGCATTTTATATATGTGTCTAATCTCCCAAAAGTGTAAATAAAAAAGTGTCAGAATCCTGATAATGACCATTAATATGGCTGGAGGCACTGAATAGTTTTCACTCGGGCATAGATGATTTGAGTATTCATTAAAAATAAATTCTCTAAAAAAGATATGAAAACAATTTTAAAACAGTCATTTTTCTTTCAAAGCTTTTGCAAAAAAGTGTCTATCCTAATTAGCGTTTAATTTTGCAACAGTAAGTAGGAATGGCAGGTTGTACCGTTCCCTTTAGGATAAAGCTCCTCTGGCGAGCCTTCCATCTGTTGTGCTTTGGTTTGAGGCAATTTCTCCATTTCAATGTGTATAATGGTTCTACTTCCATTTCATCTTTACTCGTCCTGTATACAAAGAAAATGCTAAATCTTATAACTGAGAAATGAGATGCCGTAATGATAGTTCTGTTTCTTGTGTTGTCATAGATTTCTAAATACTGAAGAAGAGGATCTAGCTACAAATCGTTTTTCTGGTATTGATGTAAGTGTTGCTATTAAGGAAAGTGACAAAGTGCTTACATATCACTCCACAGTTGGCAAGCAGATCACCATATGGTTTGAGAATATCTTCCTGATATTCAAGGAATATAGAGATTTTTAAGTGCAAAGATGCTTTAATATTGGGAAGTATTGATTATATTGGCCTGGAAAAGTGAAAATTATGACCAAATGCTCCAATTATTGCTAATAATTCAGGAAATTTGTCTTAAAGAAAAAGGTGTCAGCATGATTAAGATGAAAATGTTTAAGACAAATGTAATAGGGAGATTCAAATAATAAAAATGGTAGAAATGAGGAGAACAGATAAGAATTGACTATGACATAGACTATGATATAGGTAGAGATATAGACACACACACATATATACACACTATATATGCTATATATACATATATGTGTATGCATGTGTACATATATACATGCATATATGTGTGCAAATATATGCTATGTATGCTTTGATGTAAGAATGTTTATCTGTTAGAAAAAAATCTAGTCGATGTATGTTTGAGGCGAGTTCACAGTTTTTCTTTTGATTCATCTTGTCATGTTCCTGTTGTTTTCCTTGGTATCCCCTGGGAAAAAAGAGATTTATAATTATAAAACTAATTAAGAAAAATGTCAGAGTTTGTTGTCAATACTGATTGGGCAAACATCTTCATTTTATCTGATGAAAGCTGATGTTCAGAGTGTTTGAGCTGGCTACCGAGAGTCACACATTACCAGAACTGGCCACTAAGTGCACATTTTGCACCGTTTCAGTTATGGTTCTTTATCCAATGTATTTTGCCTCTCAAGGGAGGCAGATTAGCATAGTAAGAACATCACAAAATCACTAGCCTAGGAGATTTAAAAACAAAAAAGAAACGAACAAAAATAATTGGGGTCAAGTCTTGGTTCTCTCTCTGACTAAATAGATAACCTTGAGAAAGTCACTTGAATTTTTTGGACCTGTTTCCTTGTATAAGTAGAATGCCTACCGTAGCAAAGTACTAGATGAGGTATAAGCTCATTTTTATATGGTGGTTTAGAGCAAAAAGGAATTTTAAATTTATAAAGCTGTAAGCTGACATCTGGCAATCTGCATTACCATTGCCATTAAGTCAATCCTGACTCATAGCAATCCTATAGGAGAGGGTAGAACTGCCCCATAGGGTTTCCAAGGCTGTAACCTTATGGAGGCAGACTGTCATATCTTTCTCCTGTGGAGTGGCTGGTGGGTGTAAACTACTGACCTTTCTCAGTTAACAGCTGAGAGCACTTCACCACCACCAGCGCGCCTTGCAATCCATATTACATAACTATAATACAAGATGTAGAAACTTCTATTATAAGTAATAAAGCACATGAAACTTTAGAAGAACAAGAGAATATTTATTTCTGTCTCATTTACACCCATTCATTCTCCTTGTTAGGTGCTGTCGGACCTGTTCCGACTGATATCGACCTTATGTATATCGACCTTCTGTATAACAGAAAGAAACGTTGACTGGTCCTGCGCCACCGTCACAATCATTGCTATGTTTGAGCCCATTGTTGCAGCCACTGTGTCAATCCATCCTGTTGAAGGTCTTTTTTTCACTGACTCTCTACCCATTCGTTCTTTCACTTTTTTTTGTTTTTGTTTTTTGAATATTATATCGTGCTTTAAGTGAAAGTTTACACAGCAAATTACTTTTCTGTTCAATAGATCATACACAAATTATTCCGTGACATTGGTTGCAATCCCTGCAATGTGTCAACACTCTACCCATTTTCACCCTGGGTTCCCTGTTTCCATTTGTCTGATTCACCTGCCCCTCCCTGCCGTCTCATCTTCGCTTTTGGGCAGATGTTGTCCTCTTGGTCTCTTATAGTTGATTGTTCCAAGGAACACATTCCTCATGGGTGTTGTCTTAGTTATCTAGTACTGCTGTAACAGAAATACCACACATGGATGGTTTTAACAAACAGAAGTTTATTCTCTTACAGTCTAGTAGGCTAGAAGTCTGAATTCAGGGCATCAGCTCCACGGGAAGGCTTTCCCTCTCTGTAAACTCTGGAGGAAGGTCCTTGTCATAAATCTTCCCCTGGTCTAGGAGTGTCTCAGTGCAGGGACCCTGGGTCCAAAGGACATACTCTGTTCCTGGCACTTCTTTCTTGGTGGTAGGAGGTACCTCTGTCTCCCTGCTCTCTTTTATATCTCAAAAGAGATTGACTTAAAACATAACCTAATCTTGTAGATTGAGTCCTGTTCCATTAACACAACTGCCTCTAATCCTGCCTCATTAACATCATAGAAGTAGGATTTACAACACATAGGAAAATCACATCAGATCACAAAAGGGTAGACAAGCACACAATACTGGAAATCATGGCCTAGCCAAGTTGGCACACATTTTTGGGGGACACAATTCAATCCATGACAGGGGTTATAGTTTATTTTATAGGCCAATGTATCATTTGACTGAAAAGTGGCCTCAAAGAGTGGCTTCAATTCAAGTTAAAAGGTTGTCTTACGGCAATAGTCTTGGGGGTTCCTCCAGTCGCTATCAGACCAGTAAGTCTGGTCTTTTTTATGAATTTGAATTTTGTTCTACATTTTTCACCCACTCTAACTGGGACCTTCTATTGTGTTCCTGGTCAGAGCGGTTGATAGTGGTACTGGGAAGCATCTAATTCTTCTGGTCTCAGGTTAGAGGAGACTGTGGTTCATGTGGGTCATTAGAGTTTCTTTCTAGCTGGTCCATCCATTGTTGAAAGTGGTGTCTTAAGGTCTTCTACTATTATTTTAGAACTCTCTATTTCTCTTTTAAATATTGTTAGAGTTTGTTTTATGTGTTTTGGAGCTCTGCCATTGGGTGTGTAAATATTTATTATGGTTATGCCCTCTTGGTGGATTGTCCCTCTAATAATTATATAATGCCCTTCTTTGTCTTTTATAAAGTGTTTTGATTTATAGTCTATTTTCAGTCAGAGATTAATATTGCCACTCTTGCTCTTTTTTTTTTTTTGGTTGCTGTTTGCTTGATACATTTTTTCCATCTTTTGATTTTTAACCTATTCATGTCTTTGTTTCTAAGGTATGTCTCTTGTAGGAAACATATTGATGGATCATATTTTATGCATTCCTATCTCTTGATTGGTGCACTTAAGCCATCTACATTCAGTGTGAGTATCAATAGGTTTGAATTTGCTACTGTCATTTTGTTATGCTTTTTTTGTGGTGTTAATGCTTTCTTTGTTCGTTTAATTTTCTGTGCTGTTTTTTTATGGGTGTTCTTTTCATTTCAACAACAAAGGAAGTGAAAAGAAAATCCTTAAACAGAAAGACCTCAGCACAGAAAATTAAACGCAACAAAGAAACCGTTAACATCACAGCAAACCCATTTACTCTTACTCTGAAGAAAAGCCTTCCCCATTTTACTTGAAACTTGTTAATCAAAATGTACTGAAGGTGTAAGGGAGAGATCTCCACTGGAAAACCCGTATCGCCTCAAACTTAACATCCTCCGTAATAAATTTATCTTTCTGCCCTCTTAAGCCTTCTCTTTCTACTACAATCTCCTTCTTAAAAAAAAAAAAAAAAAATTCCAATTTTCCAGGTTAGAAATCTTAATCATTTTCTATTTCTCCTTTCTGTTTCCTAAATTTAATTATTCCTCAGACCATACTACTTCTATTTCATAAATTCATCTTCAACTCTCTCTCTTTCTCTTTCTCTTGTAATAAAGTCCATACTTCTCTTTAGCCACGTCGCCTGTCATTCCTTTACAGTGATTCACACTCTCTGTATTTTATCAATGAACTTTTAAGGAGATTCTGACTGGTCTGCTTGCCTCTAGACATTTCCTGATCATGTAACCTCCCATCGTGCACTATGCCTGAAAAATTAAATTCCAGACCCTTTCTCCAGGTCTAAGAGGTCTTACCAGTCATATCTTAAATGTTTTTTACACTTTAACTCCCCTAACTTCATCTGCTTGCCTTTACTCTTCCTCACATACAAACCGTGAGCCACTCTTGCTATGTTTGTCGCTATTCCTGAACTTCCATGCTTTCCATGACTCCATGCCTTTACTTCTGTCTGCAATGCTCTTCTTCCTTCCAACATCCTAGAAATGTTTCTCTTTACTTTCCTGACCCAGTATTCATTCTTTAACTTGGGCTATCATTGTGCTTTATCTTTCTTTTTGTATTGCACTTATGTTTTTCTATATCATTTACATAGATAAAATTCACTATTTTAAAGTGTACATTCCAGTGGTTTTTAACATATTCACTAGCTTGTGCAGCCATCACCACTGTCTAATTCCAGAATAGTTACATCGCTCCAAAAAGAAACCCCATACGCATCAGCAGTCATTTCCATTCTCCCCTCCTCTCAACTCTTTGCAATCACTAACCTACCTTCTGACTCTATGAGTCTGCCTGTTCTGGACATTACATATAAATGCAATCATACAATAGGTGGACTTTTGTGTCTACCTTCTTTCACTTCCACTCATATTTTATCCATGTTGTAGCAAGTATCAGTACTGCATTTTTTTAATGGCTAAATAATATTCATTGTATAGATATACCATATTTTATTTATTCACAGATGGACTTTTGGGTTGTTTCCACTTTTTGGCTATTATGAATAATGCTTACTGTAATTATTTAAAACATTTATAAACTAAACTTAATGTTTTGTTAATATTACAAAAAGCTTCTTGTAAACCCCTTTCCATCTTCTTAAACCCCATTGTCCAAAAGAAACCATTTTTAACACTTAGCTTTTTCTTCTGCTATTTACATTCATTTTCCAAAATGAAGTATTCCCCTTTTTTTTCAATTTAGACATGATCTATTGATAATCTACCACAGAAGAGAAGGAATTAACACTCTTCGAACCTATCCATATTTCTCTCACTTTTATTCATGGGAGTTTATCCATTAATTTTTGTCATCATATTGAATTGATAAGGATGCAGAGAAAAAAAAATAAACCAACACTCTATGTTTAAGCAGAAGTTTATTTTGGTATTCAGTATATTTTTAATAGTTTTACTGAGGTATAAATAACATTTAATAAAATGAACACATTTAAAATATTCAATTTAATAGGTTTTAACATATGTATACATCCATGAAACCATTACCACAATCAAGAAAATGAACATATCCATCACATTCAAAAGTTTTCTTCTGCCTCTTTTCTATTCCTCCCTCCTGCCCATCCCCTAGACAACCAATGAACTTATTTCTGTCACTATACCTTAGTTCATTCTTTAGAATTTTGTATAGAGTCACATGATACTTACTCTTTTTGTCTGACTTATTTCACTCAACGTAATTATTTTGCTATCTATCCATGTAATTGCCTGCATCAACAGTTTGATCCTTTTCATTGCTGAGTAGTTCTCTACTGTATACATTGTATTCCATGGTATAAACACAATTTGTTTATCCATTCACCTGTAGATGGATATTTGGATTGTTTCCAGGTTTGGGTTCTTAGAAATAAAGTTTCAATGATTATTTCTGTACAAATCTTTTTTATGGATATAAGCCTTCATATCTTTTGTGTAAATATCTAGGATGGAATGGCTAGATCATGTGATATGTGTATGCTTAAGTTTTTAAGTAAGTGCCAAACTATTTCTCAAGTGGGTGTATCATTTTACACTCTTACCCACAGTGTATTTCACCAAAGCTATAATCCAAAGGCATCGATATCTTCTTCAGTCTTCCTTATTCATTGTCCAGCTTTTGCATGCATATGAGGCAATTGAAAATATCATGGCTTGGGTCAGGTGCACTTCAGAGTGCTCAAAATTACATGTTTGCTTTTGAACACTTTAAATTAATAAGGAACAGCAAAGAAGAATTGATGGCTTTGAATCATGGTGTTGGTGAAGAATACTGAACATACCATGGACTACAGGAAGAACGAACAAGTTTGTCTTGGAAGAAGTACAACTAGAAGTGAGGATGGCAAGACTTCGTATATACTTTGGACATATTATCAGGAGGAACTAGTCCCTTGAGAAGGACATCATGCTTGGAAAAGTAGAGGGTCAGCAAAAAAGAGGAAGATCCTCGACAAGATGGACTGACACAGTGGCTTCAATGGGCTCAAACATAGCAACTACTGTGAGGATGGCACAGGACTGGGCAGTGTTTATTTCTGTTGTGCATAGGGTCACTATGAGTCAGAACTGACTCAATGGCACCTAACAACAACAACAACAATCCACAGTGTATGAGATTTCCACTTCCTCCACATCCTTGAAAACACTTGCTATGGTCATACTCTTTTAATTTTAGATATTCTAATATAAATACAAAAGGTGGCAAGAAAGAAGAAGGATCAGTAGCTGGAAAATATGATCTTGTTGATAGAAATGATGTCAGAGATTGCATGATAGAATTTTGCAAGACCAATGATTTATTCATTGGAAATACCTTTTTTCAACATCATAAATGGTGACTATATACATGGACCTCATCAGATGGGATACACAGGATCAAACTGATAACATCTGTGGTAAGAGACAACGGAGAAACTCAGTAATCGTCCGTCAGAACAAGGCCAGAGGCTGACTGGAGAACAGACCATCAATTGCTCATAGGTAAATTGAAGGTGAAGTTGAAGAAAATGAAAACAAGTCCACTGTAGCCAAAGTACAACCTTGAGTATATCCCACCCGAATTTAGAGACCATCTCAAGAATAGATATGATGCATTGAACACTAATGACTGAAGTTCAGACAATTTGTGGGATGACATCAAGGACATTAATATATGAAGGAAGCAAAACGTCATTTAAAAGACAGGAAAAAAAGAAAAGACCAAAACAGATGTCAAAGAGATTCTGAAATTTGCTCTTCAATGTAGAGTAATTGAAGCGAATGGAAGAAACGATAGAGTAAAACCGCTGACTATAAGATTTCACAGGGCGGCTTGAAAAGACAAAGTATTATAATGACATGTACAAAAACCTGGAGTTAGAAACCAAAAAGGGAAGAACATACTTGGCATTTCTCAAGCTGAAAGAACTGAAGAAAAAAACTCAAGCCTCAGGTTGCAATAATGAAGGATTCTATGTGCAAGATATTGAACTATGTGGGAAGTATCAAGGGAAGATGGAAGGAATACACAGTTACTGTCCCAAAAAGAATTGGTCGATGTTCAACCATTTCGGGAGATAGCATATGATCAACAACCAATGGTACTGAAGGAAGAAGTCCAAGCTGCACTGAAGGCATTGGTGAAAAACAAGGCTCCAGAAATTGATGGAATATCAACTGAGATGTTTCAACAAATGGATTTAACCCTGGAGGGGTTCACTCGTCTATGCCAAGAAATTTGGAAGACAGTACCTGGCCAATTGACTGGAAGAGATCCATGTTTTTGCCCCTTCCAAAGAAAAGTGATCCAACAGAATGTGGAATTTATCAAACAGTATCATTAATACCACATGCAAGTAAAATTTTGCTGAAGATAATTTAAAAATGAATGTAGCAGTACATCGATAGGGAACTGCCAGAAATTCAAGCTGGATTCAGAAAAGGATACAGAATGAAGGATATCATTGCTGATGTCAGACGGATCTTGGATGAAAGCAGAGAATGCCAGAGAGACTTTTACATGTATTTTATTGACTATACAAAGGCATTCAACTATGTGGATCATAACAAATTATGGATAACATTTCGAAGAATGGGAATTCCAGAACACTTAATTGTGCTCATGTGGAAACTGTACATAGACCATGAAGCAGTCATTCGGACAGAACAAGGGGATACTACGTGGTTTAAAGTCAGGAAAGATGTGGGTCAAGGTTGGATTCTTTCACCATACTTATTCAATCTGTATGCTGAGCAAATAATTTGAGAAGTTGGACTATCTGAAGGAGCAGGAGGCATCAGGATTGGAGAAAGACTCCTTAATCATTACAACTGATATGCAGATGACACAACCTTGCTTGCCAAAAGTGAAGAGGACTTGAAGTACTTACTGTTGAAGATAAAGACTATAGCCTTCACTATGGATTACACCTTAACATAAAGAAAACAAAAATCTTCACGACTGGACGAATAAGCAACATCATGATAAATTGAGAAAAGATTGAAATTGTCAAGGATTTCATTTTACTTGGTTCCACAATCAACACCCATGGAAGCAGTAGTCAGGAAAGCAAATGACGTATTGTATTGGGCAAATCTGCTGCAAAATACCTATTTAAAGTGTTAAAAAGGAAATACGTCAGTTTGTGGACTAAGGTGCATCTGACCAAGCCATGGTATTTTCAATTGCCTCATATTCATGTGAAAGCTGGACAATGAATAAGGAAGACGATAGAAGAATTGGTACATCTGAATTACGGTGTTAGTGAAGAATATTGAATATATCATGCACTTCCAGAAGAAGGAACAAATCTGTCTTGGAGGAAGTACAGCCAGAATGCTCCTTAGAACAGAAGATGACAAGAATTTGTCTCACTTACTTTGGACATGTTATCAGGAAGGACCAGTCTCTGGAGAAGAATATCATCCTTGGTAAAGTAGAGGGTGAAAGAAAAAGAGGGAGACCCTCAACAAGATAAATTGACAAAGTAGTTGCAACAGTGGGCTCAAGCATAACAACGTGAGGACGGTGCTGGACTGGCCAGTGTTTCATTCTGTTGTTCATGAGTTGTCTATGAGCTGGAACCGACTCAAAGGCATCTAACAACAACAATAACAATACGTATGTAATGGTATTCCATTATGGTTTAATATGCATTTCCCTAAAAGCTAATGTTGAACATCTGTTTATGTGCTTATTTGTCATCTTAGTATCTTCTTTGGTGAACTGTTTGTTCAAACCTTTTGCCCATTTTTTTTATTGGATTATTTGTTTTCCTATAGTGAATTTTGAGATTTCTTTATGTGTTCTGGATACAAAATATTTATCAGATATATGATTTGCAAATATATTCTCCTACTCTGTGTCTTTCTTTTCATCCTCTTAACTGTGTCTTTCAAAGAGAAATAATTTTGTTAAAGTTCAATTTATCATTTTTGTTCTCTGTGATCACACTTTTGGTGTCATATTAAAAAATCTTAGCCTAACCCAAGGTCAGAATGGTTTTTCTACATTTTTCGTAGAAGTTTTTTAGTTTTTAACTTGTAAATTTAGGTCTATAATCTATTTTGAGTTAATTTTTGTATATGTTGTTAGATATTGATCAACTTTTTGTTTTATTGATAATTCAGTTTTGCTAGCCCAATTTGTTGAAAAGACAGTGTTTTATCCACTGAATTGCCTCTACTTATGCTAGAAATCAGTTGTTTGTACATATGTAAAGGAGCACTGGTGGCACAATGGTTAAGCACTCGGCTGCTAGCCAAAAGGTTGGTGGTTCAAACTCACCCAGCAGGTATGTGAAAGAAAGACTCAGCAATCTGCTCCCATAAAGATTACAGCCTTGAAAACCCTATAGGGAAGTTCTACTCTATCACATGGGGTCACTGTGAGTCAAACTCGACTTTATGGCACCTAATAACAACAACATACATATGTAGGTTTATTTTTGATGTCTCTATTCTGTATCCTGATCTAGTTTTCTATCTGGACACCAAAGCACACTGTTTGTTACTGTATCTTTAGGATAAGTCTTGTAATCAAGTATTGTTACTCCTCCAGCTTTTTCCAGCTTTGTTTTCTTTTTCAAAGTTGCCATTCTTAGTCACTTGCATTTCAAAATGAATTTAAAAATTAGTTTGTAAATTTCCACAAAAAAGTCTATGAGATTTTTATGCAGAGTTGTTGAATCTAAATATAATTTAAAGAGAACAGAGATGTGAATAATACTCTCTTCTCACATAGGAACACAGCATATCCCCCTGTTTATTTGGGTCTCGTTCTCATTCCTTTCAGGAATATTTTGTAATTTTCAGTGTACAAGTATTTCAAATCTTTTTTTTTTTTTTTTTTCAGATTTATCCCTTATCATTTATTTTTCATTCTCCCTTTTTTTTTTAAGGTTACCTATTTCCTCCATGCTTCTGTATGTATACACATTTACTATACTTTAGATGAAGATTTACAGAACAAGCTAGTTTCTCATTAAACAGTACACATATTGTTTTATGACACTGGTTAACAACCCTATGGCATGTCAAGACTCCCTTCTTGACCTTGGGTTCCCTATTACCAGCTTTCCTGTCCCTTCCTGCCTTCTAGTCCTTGCCACTGGGCTATTGTGCCCCTTTAGTCTTTGTATTGTTTTGTGCATGTAATGGATTGAATTATGTCTCCCCAAAAATGTGTGTATCAATTTGGGTGGGCCATGATTCCCAGTATTGTGTGATTTTCCCATGTGTTGTAAATCCTGCCTCTATGATGTTAATGTGGGAGGATGGGCAGCAGTTGTGTTAGTGAAACAGGACTCAATTTACAAGACTGGATTATGTCCTGAGGCAATCTCTTGAATATAAAAGACAGAAGTGAGCAGTGAGACGGGGGGGCCTCATACCACCAAGAAAGAAGCACCGTGAGCAGAGAGCATCCTTTGGACCCGAGGTTCCTGGACAGAGAAACTCCTAGTCTGAGTGAAGACTAATGATGATGAGGACCTTCCTCCAGAGCCGACAGAGAGAAAGCCTTCCCCTGGAGCTGATGCCCTGAATTTGGACTTGTAGCCTACTGGACTGAGAGAATAAACTTCTCTTTGTTAAAGCCATCCACTCGTGGTTATTTCTGTTAGAGCAGCACTAGATGACTAAGACAGTGGGCCTGTCTAATCTTTGGCTGAAGGGAGAACCTCAGGAGTGACTTCATTAGTGAGCTAATAGGGTGTCCGGGGACCATAGTCTTGGGGTTTCTCCAGTCTCTGCCAGGCCAGTAAGTATGGTCTTTTTTTGTGAGTTAGAATTTTGTTCTACTTTTTTCTCCACCTCTGTCTGGGACCCTCTATTGTGATCCCTGTCAGAGCAGTCAGTGGTAGTAGCAGGGCACCATCTAGTTGTGCTGGACTCAGTCTGATGGAGGCCATGGTAGATGCAGTCCATTAGTCCTTTGTAATAATCTTTCCCTTATATCTTTAGTTTTCTTCATTCTTCCTTGCTTCTGAAGGGGTGAGACCAATGGAGTATCTTAGATGGCCACTCACAGGCTTTTAAGACTCAAGATGCTACTCACCAAGGTAGAATGTAGAACATTTTCTTTATAAACTATGTTATGCCAATTGAGCTGGATGTTCCCTGAGACCATGGTCCCCATGGTGCTCAGCCCAACAATTCAGTCCCTCAGGGAGTTTGGATGTGTCTATGGAGCTTCCATGACCTTGTCTTGTCCAAGTTATGCTGGCTTCCCCAGTATTGTGTACTGTCTTACCTTTCACCAAAGTTACCACTTATCTATTGTCTGTTTAGTGTTTTCCACCCCTACCCCTCCTCTCCCTCGTAACCATCAAAGATTGTTTCTTTTTGTGTGTAAACATTTTCACGAGTTTTTATAGTAGTGGTCGTTTTGTGATTGACTTATTTCACTCAGCATAATGCCCTCCAGATTCATCCATATTATGAGATGCCTTGCAGATTCATCATTGTTCTTTATTGTTGCATAATACTCCATTGTGTGTATGTACCATAGTTTGTTTATCCATTCATGTGTTGATGGACATCTAGGTTGTTTCCATCTTTTTGCTATTGTGAACAATGCTGCAATGAACAAGGGTGTGCATATGTCTATTTGTAAGATGACTCTTATTTCTCTAGGATATATTCCTAGGATTGGGATTGCTGGATCCATGGAATTTTTATTTCTAGCTTTCTAAGGAAGCACCACATTGTTTTCCAAAATGGTTGTATCATTTTACATTCCCACGTGAAGCGCATAAGAGTTCCAATCTCCCCACAGCCTCTCCAACATTCATTATTTCCTGTTTTTTGATTCGTGTCAGTAATACCGGGGTGAGATGGTATCTCATGGTGGTTTTTATTTACATTTCTCCTGATGGCTAGTGATAGTGAGCATTTCCTCATGTGTCGATTGGCCGCTTGAATGTCTTCTTTGATGAAGTGTCTGTTCATTTCCTTTGCCCATTTTTTAATTGGATTATTTATCTTTTTGTTGCAGATGTGTTGGGTTTTCCTGTAGATTGTAGAGATTAGAACTTTGTCTGATTTGTAATAGCCAAAATTTTTTTCCCCAGTCTGTCGGTTCTCTTTTTACTCTTTTGGTGAAGTCTTTTGATAAGCATAAGTGTTTAATTTTTAGAAGATTCCAGTTATCTAGGTTATCTTCTGGAGTTTGTGTGTTGTTGGTTGTGGTTTGTATCCTGTTAATGCCGTGTATTAGGGCCTCTAGTGTTGATCCTATTTTTTCTTCTATAAACTTTATAGTTTTAGGCTTTATATTTAGGTCTTTGATCCATTTTTAGTTAATTTTAGTGTATGGTGTGAGGTATGGGTCCTGTTTCATTTTTTTGCAGATGGACATCCAGTTTTGCCAGCACCATTTGTTAAAAAGACTATCTGTTCACCATTTGATGGACTTTGGGCCCTTGTCAAAGATCAGGTGACTGTAAATGGATGGATTTACATCTAGGTTTTCAATTCTGTTCCATTGGTCAATTTGTCTATTGTTGAACCAGTAGCAGGCTATTTTGCCTACCATAGCTGTATAGTAGGTTCTGAGGACAAGTAGCGCGAGTCTTCCTACTTTATTCTTCTTCTTCAATAGTGGTTTACTTATCCGGGGTTTCTTCCTTTTCCATATAAAGTTAATGTTCAGTTTTTCTATCTCTTTAAACAATGTTGTTGGTGTTTGGATCACGATTGCATTGTATTTGTACACTGCTTTGGGTAGAATTGTCATTTTCACAATGTTGAGTCTACCTATACATGAGCATGGTATGTTTTTCCATTTATGTAGATCTCTTTGGGTTTCTTGCAGTAGTGTTTTTTAGTTTTCTTTCTATAGGCTTTTACATTCCTAGTTAGATTTATTCCTAAGTATTTTATTTTTTCAGGGGCTATTATGAATGGTATTGTTTTCCTTTCGTCGTTCTCTTTGTGTATAGGAACCCAGCTGATTTTTATATGTTTATCTTGTATCCTGCTGCTCTGCTGAATCTTTCTATTAGTTCCAGTAGTTTTCTCGTGGAGTCTTTAGGGTTTTCTAGCTATAGTATCATATTATCCACAGATAGGGACAGTTTAACTTCTTTGTTACCAATTTGGATGCCCTTTATTTATTTTTCTTGCCTTATTGCTCTAGTTAGGACTTCCAGGACAATGTTAAATAGGAGTGGTGATAAAGGGCATCTTGTCTTGTTCCTGTTCTCAAGGGGAATGTTTTCAGCCTCTCTCCATTAAGAATGATGTTAGCTGTTGGTTTTGTATAGATGCCCTTTATTATGTTGAGAAATTTCCTTTCTCTACCTATTTTATTGACAGTTTTTATGAGGAATTGGTGTCGGACTTTGTCAAATGCCTTTTCTGCATGGATTGAGATGATCATGTGATTATTTTCTTTCCTTCTATTTATGTGGTGGATTATGTTGATTGATTTTCTAATGTTGAACCATCCTTGCATACCTGGTATGAATTCTACTTGGTCGTGGTGTGTTATTTTTTTTATATGATGCTGAATTTTATCGGCTGGAATTTTGTTGAGAATTTTTGCATCTGTATTCCTGAGAGATATTGGTCTGTAGTTTTCTTTTTTTGTAATGTCTTTGCCTGGTTTTGGTATCAGGGTTCTGCTGACTTCATAGAATGAATTTGGAAGTATTCCTTTCTTTTCTATGTTCTGAAGTAACTTGAGTAGTACTGGTGTAAGCTCTTTTCTCAATGTTTCACAGAATTCTCCAGTGAAGCTTCTGACCAGAGCTTTTTTTTGCTTGGAGTTGTTGTTTTTTTTTTTTTTTTTTTTTATCTTTTCAATCTCTTCTCTTGTTATGGGTCTGTTCATATTTTCAGCACCATTTTGTGTTAGTTTGGGTAGATGGTGTGTTTCTAGAAATTTATCTGTTTCCTCTAGGTTTTCAAATTTGTTGGCATATAGTTTTTCATAATAGTCTGTTATGATCCTTTTTATTTCAGTTGGATCTCTTGTAATGTCCCCCATTTCATTTATTTGGGTTATTTGCATTCTCTCCTGTTTTTCTTTTGTCAATTTGGCCAGTGGTTTGTCGATTTTGTTGATCCTTTCAAAGAGCCAAATTTTGGTTTCATTGATTCTTTCTGTTGTTTTTCTATTCTCTGTTTCACTTATTTCTGCTCTGATCTTTATTATTTCCTTTCTTCTGGTGGCTGTGGGCTTCTTTTGTTCTGTTTCTATTTGTTCGAGTTGTGTAGCTAATGTTTTCATTTTGTCCCTTTCTTCTTTTTTGATGTGTGCATCTATTGCTATAAATTGGCCTCTGAGGACTGCCTTTGTTGTATCCCAAAGGTTTTGGTATGATGTGTTTTCATTCTTGTTTGATTCTAGGAATTTCTTGATTCCATCTCTGATTTCTTTTATTGCCCAGTGGTTTTTAAGCAGGGTGTTATTCAGTTTCCATGTAACTGATTTTTTTCCCTCATTCTTCCTGTTGTTAATTTCTACCTTGATGGTGTGGTGATCAGAGAAGATACTTTGTATGATCTCAGTGTTTTGGATTTTGTTGAGGGTTGTTCTGTGACCTAAGATATTGTTTATTCTGGAGAATGTTCCATGTGAATTGGAAAAGAATGTGTACTTTGCAGCTGTTGGGTGTAGTGTTCTTTATACGTCTATGAGGTCAAGTTGTCTGATTGTGGCCTTTAGCTCTTCTGTATCTTTGTTAAGTTTCTTTCTAGATGTTCTATCCTTTACTGAGAATGGTGTGTTAAAGTCTCCTAATATTATTGTGGCACTGTGTATTTCTCTTTTCAGTGCTGTTAGAGTTTATTTTATGTATTTTGGAGCCCTGTCATTGGGTGCGTAGATGTTTATTATGGTTAGGTCTTCATGATGGATCATCCCTTTATTCATTATATAGTGCACTTCTTTGTCTTTTCTGGTTAATTTTCTTTTAAAGTCTATTTTATCCGAGATTAGTATTGCCACTCCTGCTCTTTTTTGGTAGCTGTTTGCTTGATATATTTTTTTCCAACCTTTGATTTTTAGTAAATTTAAGTCTTTGTTTCTAAGATGTGTCTCTTGTAGACAGCATATTGACAGATCCTGTTTTTTAATCCATTCTATCACTCTCTATCCCTTATGGATGCATTGAAGCCATTTACGTTCAGTGTGATTATTGCTAAGCGTGTCATTATTCTGTCATTTTGTAGTGCTTTTTTTTGTAGTGCTGACGTTTTCTTTGTTCCTCTTACTCTCTTGCACTGAATTCCTTTCGTTTGTGGATTTTTTTCATTTCTTTCGTTTTTATAGATTTTGTGTTTACTGAGACTTTGTTTTTCTTCTTTATTTTGATGAGTAAGTTTGTTAACTTTCTTTGTGGTTACCTTGAAATTTACCCTTATCTTCCTAGGTTTGAATCAGTCTATTATTACTTGGTATCACCTTGTCTTCCTCTCAATTAGGAAGTTTTATACCTACACCATTTATTCTCTCCTTTATTGTTCTAATGTTGTCATTTACAAATTAACCTCTCTCGTTCCCTGTTGTAAATATTTTGGTTTTGGATAGTCCTCCAGAGTTCATTTCCTAGGTTGGTATCTAGCTGGTATGATCTTGTGTCCTAGATTCAACCTGTAGTCTGATGTTGTTTGTTCTCAGATAGCAGGACTCCCTTTAATAATTCTTGTAAGTTTGGTTTGGTTTTTACATAGTCCCTTAATTTCTGTTTATCTGGAAATGTCCTAATTTCTCCATCATATTTGAATGAGAGTTTTGCAGGATGTATTTTTCTTGGCTGGCAATTATTTTCTTTCAAGGCTTTATGTATGTCATTGCATTGCCTTCTTGCCTGCATGGTTTCTGCCAAGTAATCAAAGCTTAGTCTTATTGTCTCCCCTCTGTATGTGACTTTTCTTTTTTCTCAAGCAGCTCTTAGGAGTCTTTCTTTGTCTTTGGTTTTAGCGAGTGTGATTATGATATGCCTTGGTGATTTTCTTTTGAGGTCTATCCTATATGGGGTTCGTTGAGCTTCTTGGATGGTCAGTTTTTCATCTTTCATGATATTAGTGAAGTTTTCTGTCAGCAATTCTTCAATGATCCTCTCTGTGTTTTATGTTTTCTCCCCCCGTTCTGGAACTCTGATCACTTGCGAATTTTTGTTTTTGATTGTATCCCACAGCATTCTCAGGGTTTCTTCATTTTTCTTCATTCTTTTTTCTGATTTTTCTCAAACAAAGTGGTATCCACGTATTTGTCTTCAATTTTGCAGATCCTGTCTTCCATTGTTTCAAACCTGCTCCTCAGCCCTTCTATGACACTGTCCATTTCTGAAATCTTGTTGTTTATATTTTGGATTTCTAATTGGTGTTGTATGATTTCTAGCTGTGAATCTATTTTGACATTTTGTTCCTGTATCATTTTCCAAAATTCTTCCATTTTTTGTCCATCTTTTCCATGATTTTGTATATTTTTTCCTCATCTTTGTCTGCTTTTTCCGTCAACTCTCGGATAGCTCTGAATATTAGAGATTTCAATTCCTTGCCAGGTAGTTCCAGTGCCTTTTCTTCTACTGGAAAGTAATCTGGTGTTTTATTTTGTACACCGATGGGAACCATCCTGTCCTGTTTTTTATGTTTTGATATTGTCTACTGTCTTCAGGACATTCAGTAGTTATTTTCTTCATTTATTGATTGTAGATTTGTTTGTTTCACCCTGCTTTTTTGTTTTATTTGGTTATGTCTGAGCAAGTGGGCTGTGCATTCTTTGTTGTTTGCTCATCTCTAGGCATGATACTTCTTACCACCTTGTCCAATAGGAAGGGCCAGTCGCTCAGCTATGGTGCAGCAGGACAGGTCCAGCAGCTGATCTGTCTCCTGCTGGGAGCTCCATGAAGCTGCTTTCCCATATGCCCTGTTCACAAATCTGGGTGGCTGAGAAGTCCAATGTGGCAAATCCGTGCTGCATTAGCTGATAGGTGATCTCCACTCTGTATCTCTCCTCGCTCTCTGTTCTCTGTCAGTTTCATATTCCATTTGGTGCTTGATTGAGTTCTTTATCTCTTCATTTGACACTTAAGGTTGCAGGATTTATGTTTGTCTTTGTTTTATTTAGTTTTTTGGGTCTTTGCTGTGGAGGGTGGCATGGTGCTTCTGTCTATAGCACCATGCTGGCTTTGCCTTCCTACAATAAACAGATTAGGTCTTGAGTACCAAACATTGTTTCACTTTTCCTGAGTCTTTCAGTCTCTTTCTGAGAACTAAACTAAAGCTCAAGGTATACTATCAAGTAGAAATTCAAAAGCAAAACAATTAAAAACCTAAACGCTTCCCAGATTATGCTGTTTAACCTTAGGCGTTGGACTCAATCTCTTTTTACAGCAAACTTTACTCTCTGTTATGGTATGATGTACTATTGCTGCCTTACGGTATGCCTAGAAAAGGTCATTACAACTTTCCCCTATCTCTAAGGTACCTGAAAAAACCTACAAACTGGTAAAGTTGTTAGAAAAGAGGTTGGAAAAATTAACTACACAATGTAATACTATTCCAGTTTGACAATGAGATATAGATGACTCGAAAGCTGATGAAAGAGACTATTCTCTTCAGGTATCCAGGCTACCTGAATAAAACCAAATATGCTCAGGGACTTTTAGAATTGACTGAAAAGCAAGTATTAGATTACCTTTCACACAGAATAAAATTAGATGCAGCAGCTCTCATGAAGGGAAAATAATCTGTCAGGATGGAGGAGCACTGCAGACCTGTTTACTCTGAAGGATGTTTGCTTTTACAAACTAAGAAGTAAAACCACTTTTCAGTATATAATGTTCAAAATAACATATGTGGTACTCTTTATACCAGTGAGATAAAATCAATGTGTACTTAGGGCAAGAAAAATTCAATTAGCGAAAATCAGCAGGAAAATACCAATTGGTTTTTCTTCAGTAATCTGAAGGTTGCTTTTTAGTTTTGATTATATTCTTTATCCTTTTAACTGCCTTTCATCCTCAGAATTCCTTCCCAGTATTGATCTTGGAATTGATGTAATAATAATCATTCTATTTTCATGTAAATGATCCTATTTCCATATTGTCAGCAGCTTTTTTTGTTCATATGTAGTGGACTATAAAGGGATCTGATCTGTTAAAAGAAGACCAATAGGCCATGAACGGAAAACTAGAGTTCTTCCTGCTGTTGATGTTTCAGGGGAATCTAGCTGGAGACTTTCACTTCTTGAGAACAATATTATTAGCTAGCTTTTAAGTATAAATATCCCAAGATTTTTCTTACGATTTTACTGCTTTGAATTAACAGTTTATGTTCCCTAACTAAAACTGCTATATGATTTTTATTCTTTAAATCAGAGAATATTCAAGATGACTAGGACCTAGACATCATCTAGTGCTTTGTTCCTATTGCTCCAAGGGGTCTTGCAGAGAGAGTAAGAGTATGGACCTGAATTCAACCCCCACACATTCCTCTTGCCGCCATACATCCAATTTAACTAGAGCAGTTGTGCTATTATCTGTTTAGTATATTGGTTTTTCTGTATGATTTTATTTGAAGAAAGTTTTCCCCCTATTTGTTGCCATCGAATCTATTCCAACTCATGGCAACCTCACATATTTCAGAGTAGAAGTGTGCACTCCATAGGGTTTTTCAGTGGTTGCAATCTTACAGCTGTAGATCACCAGGCCTTTCTTCTGCAGCACCACTGGTGGATTTGAACCTCTGACCATTTGGTTATTGGTCTAGCACTAAACTTTTGTGCTATCCAGAGACTGAGTTTCCCACTTACAGAGTTTTAAAACCCTTATTCAATAGTTCAATTTTACAGATAAGGCAATTGGGGAGGTTAATGATTGTCATGGATTGAATTATGTCCCCCAATAAATGTGTGTATCAATTTGGCTGGGCCATGATTCACAGTATTGTGTGATTTTCCTGTATGTTGTAAATCCTGCCTCTATGATGTTAATGAGGGAGAATGGGCGGCAGTTACGTTAATGAGGCAGGACTCAATCTACAAGATTGGATTGTGTCTTGAGGCAATGTCTTGAGATATAAAAGAAAGAAGCAAGCAGAGAGACAGGGGGACCTCATACAACCAAGAAAGCAGTGCCGGGAGCAGAGCGCATCCTTTGGACCTGGGGTCCCTGAGTGGAGAAGTTCCTAGTCCAGGGGAACACTGATGAGAAGGTCGATGGAGAGAAAAAACTTCTCCTGGAGCTGATGCCCTGAATCTGGACTTTTAGCTTACTTTACTGTGAAGAAAGGAATTCCCCTTTGTTATAGTCATCCACGAGTGGTATTTCTGTTATAGTAGCACTAGATAACTAAAACAATGATCAGTCAAAGATTACTTAGTCAGTGCAAAACGTGAGAAATAATGCAGACCTTTTCACTTCAGGTCCAGGGATCTTTCCACTTCGATACACTGTCTCTATTTATTTATGTAATATAGATTCTCATATATCAAGCCATATTTGTTATTTCATCTATGTTTCGGTTAGTTAGTATTTTTCTATTATGAATTTAAGAAACCCAACTTGAACTAGCTTTAGCAAAAGGAAGAATTTGTTGGCAGGATACAGAGTACCTCATAGAGTCCAAGGACTAGTTGGACAGCGAAACTGAGGGGGGACCTATTGCAACCAAACCTCTGGCACAGCCAGAACCTAGGACCTGAGTGCTGAGGGACTTCTTCCATCTGTGGTCTTTGCTTCTCTCTTGGTTACTTTTTCATTTTTCTCTTTGCTGTTTCTTCTTCTACATAGTAAAAAGCATAGCCTGACCTAGGTTTGGGTTTCCAGGTTCCATTTTCAACCAATGTGAGAGAACCAAAAAATAAAAATAAAAAACCAAACCTGTTGCCGTCGAGTCAGTTCTGACTCATAGCAACCCTATACGACAGAGTAGAATGGCTCCACAGGATTTCCAAGATGCTGCTAATGGATTCAAACTGGTGACCTTTTGATTAGCAGCTGAACTCTTAACCATTGTGCCACCAGGGCTGATCTAATTTAACCTTTTCACTCCCAAGATCAACATTTCCAGGAAAAAAAATCTGCGTGGTAAGCGTGAATTAGATGGCAATTGACTACTTCCATGAAATAATGTAGATTAGGGGCCCAAGGGAGGGGGAGGAGCAGTTCCTACAAAAATAAGTGTTTGGAATAAAGAAAAAAGGCCCAGTACATGTATGTTCACTTCTAGGCTTCACCAAAAAAAAAAAAAAAACAAAATTAAATATTTCATATTACCCAGTAATTAATTTATTTAATAGACTTTTTGAAATAGAAAAGTGTAGTAAAGTTTTTTTTCTAAATGTTTCAATATGTAAGTTGCATCTCTCTAATAAGAAACTATAAGCTCTTGAAGGTCAAGGAAAAGAAAAAAAAAAACAGCAGAATATCTCCCACAGTGCTGAGAATAATGTTAGGTCAAAAAATTTGCTCTGAGTTAATACATACTGAGCTAAGTTAAATTAATAAGGAATTAATTATTCATTATTTTAGAATGAATTACTTATGCATTATTTTGTCTCCATTATAGTCTATTCAAATAAGAACTTGGATCTTTAGAAATCAAAACCTGTTGCCGTCTACTCGGTTCAGACTGATAGTGACCCTATGGGATAGAGCAGAACTGTCCCATAGGGTTTCCAAGGAGCGGTTGGTGGATTTGAACTGCCAACCTGCTGGTTAGCAGCCAAATGCTTAACCACTGTGCCACCAGGGCCCCGGATCTTTAAAAAGGTGAAAGTAATAGCACACTGTAGTGGGAACATGTTTACCTAGATTTGAAATTTGATGTCCAGGATATAGTCTCAGCTCTGCCCATTAAATGGGTCTGTGAATGTTATCAAGTTAGAGCTGTTTTCTCATCTATAAAATGAACCTAGTGATAAAATTTATTTCAGCCAACAAAAATGCCAATATAGACACAAAAGACTAATATTCCAATAACAGTAAGTGTATTTGACCTGTTTATGCACCCAGTAATGTTTTAATCCTATAGTTCTTCAACTTCTGGATCCATCAGTGCTTTTGCATAGAGTTCTAAATAATTGAAACTAGTTCATTAGATTTTTCAGATACTTCTTCTATTAGCAAAGTTTTCTGATCTAGAGGGGGGTCAAATAGGAAGATTCAAGTAATGTCTTATGATTCCTGTGCACTTACCTTATTTCATTATGAAATATTTGGGTTAAAAGGAAACTTAGAGATCAAAGCAGCCACTTCCAAATGCAAAAATCAATTCTACAATATCTCTGAGAAGTGGTCATCCAGCCAGTGATTGGGAACTTAGAATTTCATTGAAATGGCTCTTCAAATGTTGGATATCTCTAATTGCTGGAGATTTTTTTTTTTTTTTTTCTTTTACTGAGCTGTAATTTGCCTTCCTGTAATTACTTCTCATTGTTATTAATTCTGCTCTCTGGAGCAAAACAAAAAAAATTTTTTTCTCTCTTCTACAGGACAGCCTTCAAGCAAGTGAAGGTATTATTTTTTCTATAGACTAAGTATTCTACTTCCTTCAATTATTCTTTTTCTTGACAAGATTTTCAGGTTGTCGTCTTCTGTATGTAGTCCAGTTTGTCACCCAAGACTTATTATAATTCAGTGATGGGATCTTACCAGTATGAAGGACAGTAGGATTATTACTGTTAGTGAATTGGATACAATATTTCTACAGTGCAGTGTAAGATGCCAATCATGTCTAAGGAAGATACTCTCTATTATTGTTTCACTATTTAACAAGCGAGGAGTTACAATCTTCAGATCTTTTGTTTTAAAATAAATTTCTGTCACAGCTATGTCTGTTACTCTAGTACTAATATAATTGATTGTTTTTATCCAAATTTTAAGACTTTATATTTACCTCAGTTCTATATTTCTTGGTTACACCTGGTGTATGTGGTAGCCATGAAAATGTGCCATTTAGATACCCTGCTGTAGAGATCATAGTTGATTGACAGCTCTGGCTACTACTACCACCCCTCTGGATCCACTGATGCTTTTACATAGAGGTCATGCTATTCTTGGGCTGCTCCTAGTCCATGACTGAACACAATGGAAGTACTAGTGCAGGCAACTCTGGCCAAGGACTTCCTATAGCTCTGGCCAAAACTTTCTAGAACCATGCTGCAGTCTGAGATACTTCCTACCTAACCCTTCTTTCTTCCCCCTCTCCTCTTGCAGGTGCAGACCTGCCTTGCAGTCTTAAGGCTCTCTCTGCCTCCTCCTACTTCCTCCCCTTTATGGTTAATAGGTGTTTTCCCCAATAAAGCTCTTGCAACTCAATCCTTTCTTGACATCTGCTTCTCATAGGGCCTGAATTAACACAGGTGGTACTAGCATTCATCCAAGAAACCAGACATGAAGATGAGATTTGGAGACTGCTCACTCACCACCCAG
The DNA here is from genome assembly GCF_000243295.1 of Trichechus manatus latirostris. Lineage (NCBI taxonomy): Eukaryota > Metazoa > Chordata > Mammalia > Sirenia > Trichechidae > Trichechus > Trichechus manatus. Next base: position 196,442 of record NW_004444221.1, read on the forward strand.
TGGACAAAGAGGAAGTCATCCTGAATGGTATGTGGGGCATGGCTAATAACTGGTGCAGGGCAGCAGACTGATTGCTGGAGATTTCATGGATTGTGACCTGGGAAAACATTCCAGTAGAGGGATACACCACAAACAGTGGAAGAGGGAATACAGCCAAGGAGAACATTCAGGATTTGATAGAAACCTAAAGCTCCAAAGACTTATCAGCCAAGAGAGGTCTTTTGTACTAAGTTCAGGGTCCTAATTTAGGGGCATTGGGACAACTTGAATGCCTCTGAAGATGCTGGCTCTGCAAAACCCATGTAGAACTGGCCTTCAAAACTAGAAGAGCTTGCAGAGGTGGCTCACCTCTCCCTGAGAACTAGCATTTCTCAAAACTGGAAGATGCTGCAGAGCCTTTCCTGAAGGCAACAGTTGCTAATCCCCCTCTAAGAGCTGCCTCCACTTTCCTTCCTGTCTTCTAAGTCAATAACTAAGAATAACTAAGGATAAATCTCAGCATAAACCAACTGTGTGTATGCTGGGCTTGATAAAACAGGAGATTAGACAGCGAAGGAACTGCAAGATTTAGCTAGACTGTACTAGCAGTATCCAGGGGGGTTCACAAACCCTAGGCTTGTATTTTAAGGGTGCTTGATCAAGAGAAAGAGAATGCAAGTCTGGATAAGCAAGAATTAATTAACTTGGTGCCACTTGCTTGTAACATGAAATTTAACACCCTGGCAAAGATACAAGAGAGTCTCAGAAGGCAAACTTGCTGCTAAGATGGCTCTTAGAAGCCCAAAGGAAAAAAGGGTCCAAAATGAGTAGAGTGGAAATACCTGAGTTGCTTTTGTAGATGATAGAAGAAGAAGTAAAGAAGCCATGCAGTGAGCATGCTGGAATGGATACATATTGTGAGACCAGATGATCTTCCAGAGGACTGTGTTCCATGAGAGGGCTCCTACCATTTACCAAGTTCATCAGGAATGCTCTGGTGAGCGGGTGACTAGAAGCACTCATAAGTTCGCTGGTAGCTGTCCTCTGCAAGCCAAGGCTGAATGATTGTCAGAGCTCATTAATAACCAGGGGGATAATAGGGTCCCAAAATAATAGAGGACAGATGGCAGCACTTAATCACTAAAAGCCAGTATGCCACAGTTACCATAATGGCCAGAAGGTAAGAGCAGTACCCAAGGAGACTTGACCAGCATGGAGTCATGGAGTTGATTAATAGAACACAAGGAGCCAACTGGGGTACTGATTAGCATCTGCAACTAGAAAAAGACAAGAATGGAGTAGTAGGAAGCTGAGGGTGCTTGTATTAGTAAAAGTCATGAGAGCTTGCTCAATTTTAGGACCTGAACAGTTTTCAGATGCAGAATCTATTAACTGCAGAGGTAAATGGGTATTTAGCAGGAAGGATCGTGCAACACTGTGGCAATTGTATATAGTACTGATTGCCCTGGTCTTTCCTCAAAAGGGAACTACAGGGGGGCAGGGCCAAGATGGTGGAATAGTCAGATGCTTCCTGTGGTGCCTGTTAAAATAAAGACCTGAAAAAACAAGCGAATCAATTATATCTGACAATCTAGGAGGCCTGAACATCAAAGACATAGCTGAGGAATCAGACAGAGCAGCAGGGGGAGGAAGAGACAGTTCAGAAGCAGCGAGAAGTTTTCAGACCTGACCTGGCAGATTCAGCACCCTGCAGGCTGGATTGGCTGGCACAAGCAGTGAGGCAAGCAGTGGTGCTCAGGACACATTTTCCACATTGGGAGAGAACAAGTGGCGGAGAGTTGGCTCAAATGTCCAGAACCAGTGAGAAGTGGTGCTCGCTCAGCAAAAGATAAGCATAAGCGTCTTACCTACAGCGTGGATCAAAAAAAGAAAAAAAATCCTCCTTTTGAGAAATAGCTCTCTCCCATTTACCTGCTCCCTACCCGCTCGGCTCTGGGTCCCAGGTCTGGCTTCAGAGATTGCTGTGCTCCATGGGCCAGAAGTAGGACCCGTCACGTGCCCTGAGCTATTCTCCCGGCATTGAAGAGGGAACAAATTAACAAACAGGAAAAAATAATCTGCCAGCTCCCCTAAGCCAGGAACTCAAGGCAGGAACTGCCCTTTTGCCTAGGCACAGGCATAACGGGTCCATGGACTTTAAATGCCTTTAACTCCTGTGTAGACCTCTGTGGGCGCATTTAAACAGCGTAGGCCCTCATTAGGACAGTATACCAGAAGACTATTTTCATCTGTATCTGCTATAAGGGAGAGTGGCAGATTAGTGACATTTGACACCACCCTGCCCATTAAGCAGTGTCCTTACCTACCCACATCAGGGGTCTGAGGACTGGTGGCTCCACTCACTCCACCAAGCCACCCACAACAGGGGTCCAAGAATAAGTGGTGACTCCCAGTCCTTACTGCCAACAGCAGTGGGTGCCAATAGTCCAGCCGCAAAACCCACCTACCTATGCACTCTAGGGAACAGGGACACGCCTTCCACCCAGACACTCAGGGGCAGCAGTCAGCCCCCTGCCTTGATGAGCACATGACCCCCTACTGTGGCCAGATACCTGTGCCTACTCTTATCATCCCTGCACATCTAGGACTGCAGACAACAGCCTGCATCACACACTCAGTAACCAACAACCTGGACACCAGAGCTGAATCCACACAAGAAAAGTAAATGGACTCCTGGACTCAGATACCTAGTAACAGCTCGAGCCGCCTGGAGACAGGACCTGAGAGCTTCAAAGATGCCAAAAATCAAAGTAGCTCACACAACCAGCCTATTTGGGCATATCAAAACAAAAACAACCAAGAAGCTAGGACACAGTAAGCAAACATAAAATAAATAAATATAACAACTTCTATTGATGGCTCGGAGACCAATATCAAATCACATAAAGGGGCAGACCATGATGACTTCAGCAAGCCAACAAAACAAAAAATAGAAAACCTTCCAGAGGAAGAGAACTTCTTGGAATTACCGGAGGTAGAATTCAAAAGACTAATATACAGAATTCTTCAAGAAATCAGGAAGGAGATCAGGCAAAATGCAGACCAAGCAAAGGAACATACAGACAAAGCAATATAGAAACTTAAGAACGTTATTCAGGAGCATAATGACAAATTTAACAGACTGCAAGAATCCATAGAGAGACAGCAAACAGAAATCCAGAAGATTAACAATAAAATTTCAGAATTAAACAACTCAATAGAAGGTCATAGGAGTAGAACTGAGGCAAAGGAAGTCAGAATTAGTGAGACTGAAAATAAAGCTCTTGACACCAACTTATTTGAGGAAAAATCAGATAAAAGAATTTAAAAAAAGGAAGAAACCCTAAGAACTATGTGGGACACTATCAAAAGAAATAACCTAAAAGTGATTGGAGTACCAGAACATGGTGGGTGGTTGGGGGGAAGATAACAGAAAATACAGAAAGAATTACTGAAGATTTGTTGGCAGAAAACTTCCCTGATATTGTGGAATATGAGAAGATATCTATCCAAGAAGCTCATTGAATACCACACACGGTAAATCCCAAAAGAAAGTCACCAAGATATATTATAATCAAACTTACCAAAACCAAACATAGAGAATTTTAAGAGCAGCTAGAGATAGACCAAAAGTCACCTACAAAGGAGAGTCAATAAGACTAAACTCAGACTACTCAGCAGAAACCATGTAGGCAAGAAGGCAATGGGATGACATATATAAAGCCTTGAAGGAAAAAAATTGACAGCCAAGAGTTATATATACAGCAAAACTGTCTCTCAAATATGATAGTAAAATTAAGGCATTTCCAGACAAACAGAGGTTTAGAGAATCTGTAAACACCACATCAAAATTACAAGAAATACTAAAGGGAGTCCTCCAGTTAGAGGAACAATAACATCAGATAATAACCCAAGACTAGAACACGGGACAGAACAACCAGATATCAACCCAGACAGGGAAGTCACAAAAAATAGATCAAAGCTAAAACACTGAAAAAAGGGAAAGAAAGATGTCAATATGTAAAAGATCACAATATTAAAACAAAAGAGAAGGACTGAAAAAGATAGTCATAGATCTTCCATACGGAGAGGAAATCAAGGTGATATCAAGAAACAAAAGATCGGTTTAAACTTAGAAAAATAGGGGTAAATATTAGAGTAACCACAAAGGCAACTAACAATCCTACACATCAAAACAAAAAAAAGAAAAACATAAAGACTCGACAAATACAAAATCAACGACAATAAAAGACTAAGAGAAAATACATAAAAAAAGATAACGCAGCACAGAAAATTAAGTGGAACAAAGAAACTATAAACAACACACACAAAAAATACATCAAAATGGCAGCACTAAACTCATACCTATCAGTAATTATGCTGGATGTAAATGGACTAAATGCACCAATAAAGAGGCAGAGAGTGGCAGAATGGATAAAAAACACTATCCATCTATATGCTGCCAACAAGAGACACATTTTAGACTTAAGGACACAAACAAACTAAAACTCAAGTGATGGGAAAACATGTATCAAGCAAACAACAGTCAAAAAAGAGCAGGAGTAGCAATATTAATCTCTGACAAAATAGACTTTAAACAAAATCCACCAAAAGGATAATAATTAAAGGGTCAATACACCAGGAGAACATAACCATAATAAATATTGACACACCCAACAAAAGGCCTCTAACAGCATTGAAAGGAGAAATAGACAGCTCCACAATAATAGTAGGAGACTTCAACGCGCCACTTTCGGTGAAGGATAGAACATCCAGAAGGAAGCTCAGTCAAGACACGGAAGATCTAAATGCCACAATCAACCAACTTGATCTCATAGACATATACAGAACACTCCACCCAACAGCAGCCAAGTATACTTTCTTTTCCAACACACATGGAACATTCTCCAGAATAGACCACATTTTAAGCCACAAAGCAAGTCCTAACAGAATCCAAAACATCGAAATATTACAAAGTATCTTTTCTGACCATAAAGCCATTGTCTCAGTCATCTGGTGCTGCTCTAACAGGAATACCACAAGTGGATGGATTTAGCAAAGAGAAGTTTATTCTCTCACAGTCCAGTAGGCTGCAAGTCCAAGTCAGGGCTTCAGCTCCAGGGGAACACTTTCACCATTGGCTCTGCGCAGGAACCTCAGGTCCAAAGGACATGCTCAGCTCCCAGCACTGCTTTCTTGGTGGTACGAGGTTCCCATGTATCTCTGCTCACTTCTCTCTTTTATATCTCAAAAGAGATTGCATTAAGACACTAATCTCGTCAACCTCATCAGTATAAACTCATCACAGTGATAGAATTTACAACACATGAGGAGATCACATATAATCTCATCATAGTGGTGGAGTTTACAACACATAAGGAAATCACATCAGATAACACAATCATACAATACTGGGAATCATGACCCAGACAAGTTGCTACACACATTTTTTGGGGGACACAATTCAATCCATGACAGCCATAAAGGTAGAAATCAATAACAGTAAAAGAAAGGGGAAAAAAATCAAATACATGGAAACTGAACAACATCTTGCTCAAAACCCACCAAGATATAGAAGAAATTAAGGATGGAATAAAGAAATTCATAGAATCAAATGAGAATGAAAACACATCAGTCATAGATTGAATTATGTCCCCCAAAAAATGTGTGTATCAGTTTGGCTGGGCCATGATTCCTGGTATTGTATGATTTTCCTATATGTTGTTAAATCCTGCCTCTATGATGTTAATGAGGGAGAATGGGTGGCAGTTGTGTTAGTAAGGCAGGACTCAATCTACAAGACTGGATTGTGTCCTGAAGCAATCTCTTGAGATATAAAAGACAGAAGGGAGCAGTGAGACGGGGGACCTCATACCATCAAGAAAGTAGTGCTGGGAGCAGAGCGTGGCCTTTGGACCAGGGTCCCTGCGCAGAGAAGCTCCTAGTCCAGGGGAACACCAAAGAGAAGAGGGCCGATAGAGAGAAAAAGCCTTCCCCTGGAGCTGATGCCCTGAATTTGGACTTTTAGCCCACTTTAACTGTGAGGAAATAAACTTCTCTTCATTAAAACCATCCACTTGTGGTATTTCTGTTATAGCAGCACTAGATGACTAAGACAACATCCTACAGAGTCTTTGGGACACAGAAAAAGCAGTACTCAGAGGTCAATTTATAGCAATAAAGGCACACATTCAAAAAGAAGAAAGGGCCATAATCAAAACATTCAACCTACAACAGCAACAAGTAGAAAGAGAGCAGCAAAAGAAGCCCTCGGGCACAAGAAGAAAGGAAACAATAATAATTAGAGCAGAATTAAATGAAATAGAGAATAGAACAACAATTGAAAGAGTTAACAAGACCAAAAGCTGGTTCTTTGAAAAGATCAACAAAATCAATAAACCATTGGCCAAACTGACAAAAGAAAAGCAGAAGAGGAAGCAAATAACCTGAATAAGAAATGAGATGGGTGATATCACAACAGAAGACACTGAAATTAAAAGAATCATAACAGAATACTATGAAAAATTGTACTTCAATGAATTTGAAAACCTAGAGGAAATGGACAAATTTTTAGAAACACACTACCTACCTAAACTAACACAAACAGACGTAGAACAAATAAATAAACTTGAAAAGGTAATTAAAAATCTCCCAACAACAACAACAAAAAATCCCTGGCCCTGATGGTTTCCCTGGAGAATTCTACCAAACTTTCAGAGAAGAGTTAAAACCACTATTACTAAAGGTATTTCAGAGCATAGAAAAGAATGGAATACTCCAAAACTCATTCTATGAAGCCAGCATAAGCCTGATACCAAAACCAGGCAAAGACACCATAAAAAAAGAAAATTACAGACCACATGCCTCATGAACATAGATGATGAAATCTTCAACAAAATTCTAGCCAATGGTATTCAACAACATGTCAAAAAAAATCACCATGACCAAGTGGGATTCACACTAGGTATGCAGGAAGGTTCAACATTAGAAAAACAATCAATGTAGTCCATCACATAAATGAAACAAAAGACAAGCACCACATGATCGTATCAATTGATGCAGAAAAGGCATTTGACAAAGTCTAACACTCATTCATGATAAAAACTCTCAGCAAAATAGGAATAGAAAGAAGGTTCCTCAACATAATAAAGGTCATTTATACAAGGCCAACAGCCAAAATGATCCTAAATGGAGACAGTCTGAAAGCATTCCCCTTGAGAACAGGAACCAGACAAGGATGCCCTTTATCACCATTCTTATTCAACATTGTGCTGGAGATCCTAGCCAGAGTAATTAGGCAAGAAAAAGAAATAAAAGGCATCCAAATTGGTAAGAAAGAAGAAAAAAATATCTCTATTTGTAGATGATATGATCTTATACCCAGAAAATCCCAAAGAATCCACAAGAAAACTATTGGAAATAATAGTAGATTTCAGCAAAGTATCAGGATACAAGATAAACATACAAAAATCAGTTGGATTCCTCTACACCAACAAAGAGAACTTCCAAGAGGAAATCACCAAATCAATACCATTTACAATAGCCCCCAAGAAGATAAAATA
>NW_004444221.1:204082-214569 GCF_000243295.1 Trichechus manatus latirostris
TAGCCCCCAAGAAGATAAAATACTTAGGAATAAATCTAACCAGGGACATGAAATACCTATACAATGAAAACTACAAGACACTACTACAAGAAACCAAGAGACCTGCATAAGTGGAAAAACATACCTTGCTCATGGATAGGAAAACTCAACATTGTGAAAATGTCAATTCTACCCAAAGTGATCTACAGATACAATGCAATCTTGATCCAAATTCCAACAGCATGATTTAATGAGATGGAGAAACCAATCACCAATAAGCTAGCATTAATTCAAAAAACACAAAATAATTAATGTTGGAGAGGTTGCAGAGAGACTGGAACACTTAGACACTGCTGGTGGGAATGTAAAATGGTACAACCACTTTAGAACTCAATTTGGCAGTTCCTTAAAAAGCTAGAAATAAAAGTACCATAAGATCTAGCAATCACACTCCTTGGAATATATTCTAGAGAAATAAGAGCCGTCACACGAATAGATATATGCACACCCATGTTCATTGCAGCCCTGTTCACAATAGCAAAAAGATGGGAACAATCTACTTGCCCATCAACAGATGAATGGAGAAACAAATTATGGTATATTCACACAATGGAATACTACACAGCGATAAAGAACAATCACCCATCCACGAAACATCCCATAACATGGATGAGTCTGGAAGGCATTACACTGAGTGAAATTAGTCAATCACGAAAGGACAAATATTGTATGGGACCACTATTATAAGAACTCAAGAAAAGCTTTAAACACAGAAGAAAATAATCTTTGAAGTTTACAAGGGTGGGGAGGGAGGGAGAAGGGTATTCACTAACTAGATAGTATACAAGAATTAACTTAGGTGAAGGGAAGGACAACATAGAATACAGGGGAAGTCAGCACCACTGGACTAAACCAACAGCTAAGTTTCCTGGACACAACCAAACAGTTCGAGGGACAGTGTACCACGTACAGGGGCCTTGGGACCACGGTATCATGGGACATCTAGGTCAATTGGCATAACAAAGTTTATTAAGAAAATGTTCTGCATCCCACTTTGGTGAGTGGCATCTAGGGTTTTAAAAGCTTGGGAGTGGACATGTAAGATGTATCAATTGGTCCCAACCTGCCTGGAGCAAAGAAGAATGAAGAACACCAAAGACACAAGGAAAATATTAGCCCAAGACAAAAGGGGCCACAGAAACCAGAGACTCCATCAGCCTGAGACCAGAAGAACTAGATGGTGCCCAGCTACCACCAATGATGGCCCTGACAGGGAACACAATACAGAGTACCTGATGGAGCAGGAGAAAAGTGGGATGCAGAACTCAAATTCTAGTAAAAAGACCAGAATCAATGGTCTGACTGAGACCGGAGGAACCACAGAAGACATGGCTGGACTGTCTGTTAACCCGGAACTCAAACCTTTCTCGAAGACAATTCTTCATACAAAGAATAGACTGGACCATAAGACATAAAATAAAACTTGTGAAGAGCGTGCTTCTTAGTTCAGGTAGATATACAAAACTAAATGGCAACTCCTGTCTGGAGGCGAGATGAGAAGGCAGAAATGGATAGGAGCTGGTTGAATGGACACAGGAAATCCAGAGTGGAAAGGAGTAGTGTGCTGTCACATTATAGGGATAGCAACTAGGGTCACATAACAATGTGTGTATAAATATTTTATGAGAAACCAACTTGAGCTGTAAACTTTCACCTATAGCATGATAACATAAATGAAAATGGAACTACAACTATTTAACTGGATAAAGGAAAAGGGAGATACCCTGACATTTAGAGGACTGTGGGATATGAGGGTTGAGTTGACTTTGGTATCTGGATTCCTAAAGCATCCTTATAGCCATTAATAACCAGTTCATTGTGGGTCCATTGTGTCTGTGGACCCACCCAATGTTCATTTTTCCAGTTTCTGAATGTATAATTGGGATTAATATACCAGGAAGTTTGAGTAACCCTTACTCGAGAGTTATCATAGTGGAGAAGACAAACGAATTACAGACCTCTAAAATTTCCCCAACCCCCTCCAGTCTAAATAGTAAATTAAAAAATAAATTATAACATTGCATAGGGGATGACAGACGTTAATGCTATCATTAAGAACATAAAAGATGTGGTTGTCTCTACAATATTTCTGTTTAATTCACTAGTCTGGCCTCTGCAGAAACTAGATGGATTTTAGAGAATGAGTGTAGACTACCACAAGCTTAACCAAGTAGTAGAACCAATCATAGCTACTGAGTCAAACATAGTATCGTTGCTGGAAGAGATTAATAAGGCCTCAAGTACATGGCATGTGTTTATTCTTTAGGTGAATGTGTTCTTTTCTATTGTGAGTAGAAAAATTGGATGGACAAAAATATTCAATTAAACTTTTGCCTGAAGATATCCAAAGCTGTATGGACCACTTGGGAATTCCACTGAATATCATGTTGATAGATTACACTGATGGCATCATGCTTATTTGACAGGATGAGCAAGAGGTGGCTAGTATGATTGAGGCCTTGATAAAATTCATGCAGTGTAGCTGATGAGTGATCCACCACCATCACCCTTTGCCACTGAGTCGATTCCAACTCATAACAACCCTATAGAACAAAGTAGAACTGCCCTCACAGGGTTTCCAAGGCTATAATCTTTACAGAATCAGACTGCCACATCTTTGTTCTGCAGAGCGGCTGGTGGATTCAAACCACCAGCATTCTGGTTAGCAGCCAAGCGCTTAACCACTGCGCACCCAGGGCTCCTAGTAGTTTTTCTTCTTAGGTGCCATTGAGTCAGTTCCAACATAATGATCCTATGTACAACAGAATGGGAAAATGCTGGATCCTGCGCCATTCTCCCAATTGTTGCTATGTTCGAGGCATTATTGCAGCCACTGTGTCAATCCATCATTGAGGGTTTTCCTGTCTTTTGCCGACCCTCTACTTTACTAAGGGTGATGTCCTTCTCAAGGGATTGATCCCTCTTGATAACATATCCAAAGTATGCGAGATGAAGTCGTGCCATCCTCATCTTTAAGGAGCGTTCTGGCTGTACTTCTTCCAAGACAGATTTGTTCATTCTGGCAGTCCATGGTATAGTCAATATTCTTCGCTAACACCGTAACTCAAAGCCATCAATTCTTCTTCAGTCTTCCTTATTCATTGTCCAGCTTTCACACGCATATGAAGCAATTGAAAATACCATGGCTTGGGTCAGGGCACTTTAGTCTTCTAAGTGTCGTCTTTGCTTTTTAACACTTGAAAGCGGTCTTTGGCAACACATTTTCCCGGTGCAATATGTTGTTTGATTTCTTCACTGCTGCTTCTATAGGTGTTGATTGTGGATTCAAGGAAAATGAAATCCTTGACAGCTTTTCTCCATTTATCATAAGGTTGCTTATTGGTCCAGTCATGAGGATCTTTGTTTTCTTTATGTTGAGGTGTAATCCATACTGAAGGCTGTAGCCTTTGATCTTCCTCGGTGCTTCAAGTCCCTTTCACTTTTAGCAAGCAAGGTTGTGTCATCTGAATATTGCAGGCTGTTAATAAGACTTCCTCTAATCCTGATGTCACTTTCTTCTTTATATAGTTCAGCTTCTCAGATTATTTGTTCAGCATACAAATTGAGTACGTATGGTGAAAGGATACAACCCAGACACACACCTATCCTGATTTCAAACCATACAGTATCCTCTTGTTCTGTCTGAATGACTGCCTCTTCGTCTAAGTACAGGTTCTGCATGAGCATAATTAAGTTTTCTAGAATTTCCATTCTTCACAATGTAATCCATAATTTGTTACGATCCACAGCATCAAATGCCTTTGCCTAGTCAATAAAATACAGGTAAACATCTTTATGGTATTCTCTGCTTTCAGCCAAGATCCATCTGACATTAGCAATGAAATCCCTCGTTCCATGTCCTCTTCTGAATCTGGCTTGAATTTCTGGCAGTTCCCTGTCTTTGTACCACTGCAACTGTTTTTGAATTATCTTCTGCAAAATTTTAATTGCATATTATATCAATGATATTGTTTGATAATTTCCACATTCTGTTGCATCACATTTCTTTGGAATGAGCACAAACATGGGTCTCTTCTAGTCAGCTGGTCAGCTAGCTGTCTTTCAAATTTCTCGGCATAGACGAGTGAGTGCTTCCAGTGTTGCATCTGTTTGTTGAAATTTCTCAAGTGGTATTTCATCAATTCTTGGGGCCTTGATTTTTGCCAATGTTGTCAGTGCAGCTTGGACTTCTTCCTTCAGTATGATTGACTGTTGATTATTGCATTGGTTGTTGATCATGCTACCACCAGAAATGGTTGAATGTCAACCAGTGCTTTTTGGTACAGTGACTCAATGTATTTCTTCCATCTTATTTTGATGCTTCCTGTGTCATTCAATATTTTGCCCATAGGTGGGCAGAGCCAACATGACACTATAGACAGAAGTACTGTGCTGTCCCTCCACAGCAAAGACCCAAAAAACTACATAAAACAGAGACAAATGTCAATCCTAGAACCCTAAGTTTCAAATGAAGAGATGAACTCAGTCAAGCACCGAATGGAATAAGAAACTGACAGAGAACAGAGAGTGAGGAGAGGTACGAGTGGAGGTCCCCTATCAGCTAATGCAGCACGGATTTGCCATCTTGGGCTCCTGTCGGAGATCAGCAGACAGTGAGTATGGGAAAGCAGCTTCAAAGAACTCCCAGGAGACAGAGCACCCAGTAACCAGTGATATACGCTTTCTCACCCCACCACCCTTCTTCCCCCTGCTCGGCATCTGCCACTTCCCAGTTGTCTGTGGACACTCAGCCTTCCGGGAGGTGCCAGCTCTATGCTGCTTGGATTCACCCTGCCCACACCAACTGGCTCCTTCAGTGCCATTTCTTTGTTGCTGGTATTGCTTTTTTTGGCCTCGTTTGATTTTGTCCCTGCCTCTTACCTCCTCCTCCTCCTTTCTCTCAAACACCTGGCTCTGTATGCCATCTTTGGTTCTTCTTGACAGGCTGTGAAGCACTGTTCAGCTGGGGAACTGCTTCCCCAGTCCGCAACACCATGCTGGTGGGATCTCTGGTGCCTTTTTTGTGTTGTTTGTTTTCTTTTTCTTTTCGTGCCTTGGGAACCCTTATAGCAGGCTGTACTGTGCGGCTTGGGAGCCACTTCCCCAGTCTGCACAGCCAAGTCAGTGGGATCCCTGGAGGCATTTCTTTTCTTTTCTTTTTTTGTCCTTTTTGTCTTTCTTCATTTCTCAGTTTCTCGTCTTTCTATACTTACCTTCTTTTCCGGTCTCCTGAATACATGGCACTGTGTGCCATCTTTGCCCCTTCTAGCCAGGCTGTACTGCATGGCTTGGGAGCCACTTCCCCAGTCTGCACAGGTTTGCTGGTGGGATCCCAAGGGGCATTTCTTTTTCTTTTTTCCTTTTTGTCTCACTTCATTTCTCAGTTTCTCATCTGTCTCTACTTACCTTCTTCTCCTGTCTCCTTAATACCTGGTTCTGGATGCCATCTTTGCCCCTTCTCGCCAGCCTGTACTGCGTGGCTTGTGAGCCACTACCCCAGTCTGCGCAGCCACGCCAGTGGGATTTCTGAGGGCTTTTCTTTTTTCCTTCTTGTCTTTCTTCATTTCTCAGTTTCTCCTCTCTCTCTACTTACCTTCTTTTCCTGTCTCCTGAATACCTGGCACTGTGTGCCATCTCTATCACTTCTAGCCCCACTGTACTGCGAAGCTTGGGAGCCACTTCCTTGGTCTGTGCAGCCACACCAGTGGGATCTCTGGGAACCTTTCATTTTTTTCCTTTATTGAATTTTCTTTTCTCTTTTCCATTTTTGCTTTTTGCCTTTCTTCATTTCTCAGTTTTTCATCTCTGTCTGCTTTTGTTCCTTTCACGTCTCCTGAATAACTGAGACTGTGTGCTGTCTCCACCCCTTCTAGAAGGGATGTGCCCCAAGGCCTGGGATCCACTTCCCCAGTAGCCAGTGGAATCCCTGGGCGCATTTCATTTTTATTTTTCTTTATTTATTTGTCTCTTTTTCTTTTTGTTTTTCTCCATTTCTCAGTTCTCATCTCTCCACTCCAACAGCAAGCTCCCACAGCACTTTTGTATGTTTGTTTTGACTCCTGTTTCTCTCTCCTCTCTCTCTTCTTTCCTATACCCCTGTTAGCTCCACACATCATGACCTCCCCCCACCTCCTGCCTACCTGCACTGTGGTTGAACATCATACCCCTCAGCAGCACAGTCATGGAATACCATAACCTGCCCTACGCTAACCCCCAGCCCACCCTATTGGCCCTAGTACATGCCACAAACAACCAATCCCAGCAACTCCCCTTCAGCAGGACCTACCCCTGTTGCACCATACCTGAGCAACTGGCCCTACCCATTGGACAAGAAGGTGAAAAGTATTGTGCCCATAGAAGAGCAAACAACAAAGAACGCACAGCTCACCTGCTCAAACATAGCCAAATAAAACAAAAAAGAAGGATAAAACAAACAAATCTACAATCAATAAATGAAGAAAATAACTACTGAATGTCCCGAAGACAGAAGACAATATCAAAACATAAAAAAACAGGACAGGATGGCTCCAGTAGGCATCCAAAATAAAACATTAGATGATTTTCCAGTAGAAGAAAAGCCACTAGAACTACCTGATAGGGAATTCAAATCTCTCATATTCAGAGATATCCAAGAGTTGAAGGAGAAAGCAGACAAAAATGAGGAAAAAATAGACAAATTCATGGAAAAGGCAGACGAATTCATGGAAAATACAGATAAAAATAATGGAAGAATTCAGGAAAATAATACAGGGACAAAATGTCAAAATAATTTCAAAACTAGAATTCATACAAAAACAACAATTAGAAATACAAAAGATAAACAACAAGATTTCAGAAATGGACAGTGTCAAAGAAGAGCTGAGGAGCAGGTTTGAAACAATGGAAGAAAGGATCAGCGAAATTGAAGACAAACACTTGGCTACAACTCTGAGGAAAAATCAGAAAAAAGAATGAAAAATGAAGAAAGCCTGAGAATTATGTGGGATACAATCAAAAGCAAAAATTTTCGAGTGTTCAGAGTTCCAGAATAGGGGGAGAAAACTGAAAATACAAAGAGGATCATTTAAGAACTGCCAACAGAAAACTTCCCCAATATCATGAAAGATGAAAAGCTGACCATCCAAGAAGCTCATCAAACCCCATATAGGATAAACCACAAAAGAAAATCACCAAGGCGTACCATAATCACACTTGTTAAAACCAAAGACAAAAAAAGAACCCTGAGAGCAGCTCGAGGTAAAAGAAAAGTTACATACAGAGGGGAGACAATAAGACTAAGCTCTAATTACTCGGCAGAAACTATGCAAGCAAAAAGAATGGAATGACATATATAAAGCCTTGAAAGAAAAAAATGGCCAGCCAAGAATAGTATATACTGCAAAACTCTCATTCACATATGATGGTGAAATTAAGACATTTCCAGATAAATAGAAATCCAGGTACTATGTAAAAATCAAACCAAACTTACAAGAATTATTAAAGGGAGTCCTTTGGTTTGAGAACAAACAACATCAGACCACAGACTGAATCTAGGACACAGGATCATACCAGCCAGATACCAACCTAGGAAACAAACTCTCAAGGACTATCCAAAACCAAAATATTTGCAACAGGGAACCAGAGAGGTTAATTTGTAAATGACAACATCTGAACAATAAAGTAGGGAATAAATGGTGTAGGTATAGAACTTCCTAACTGAGAAGAAGACAAGGCGATAGAAAGTAATAATAGACTGGTTCAAATCTAGGAAGATAAGGGTAAATTTCAAGATAACCACAAAGGAAGTTAACAAATCTACTTATCAAAATAAAGAAGAAATACATAGTAAAAACAAAATCTACAAAAACAAAATGAAATCTACAAAAAATGAAAAAAAAAAAACCCACAGCAAAAGGAATTCAGCACAAAGAAAACATCAGCACTACAAAAAAAAAAAAAAAAGCACCACAAAATGACAGCAATAAACTCACACCTATCAATAATTACACCAAATGTAAATGGACTAAATGCATCCATAAAGAGACATAGAGTGACAGAATGGATTAAAAAAAAATAGGATCCATCAACATGCTGTCTACAAGAGACATAACTTAGAAAGATGTAAATTTATTTAAAATCCATGGATGGAAAAAACTATAACAAGCAAACAGCTACCAAAAAAGAGCAGGAGTGGCAATGCTAATCTCAGATAAAATAGACTTTAAAACAAAATCCACCATGTCATGGATTGAGTTGTGTCCCCCCAAATATCTGTCAGCTTGGCTGGGTCATGATTCCCAGTGTTGTATGATTGTGTAATCTGATGTGATTTCCTTATGTGTTGTAAATTCTATCACTGTGATAAGGTTATACTGATGAGGTTGAGAAGATTAGATACTGTCTTAACACAATCTCTTTTGAGATATAAAAGAAGTGAGCAGAGACACATAGGAAACTCATACCACCAAGAAAGCAGTGCTGGGAGCAGAGCATGTCCTTTGGACCTGAGGTTCCTGCGCAGAGAAGCTCCCAGACCAAAGGAAGATTAATGACACGGACCTTCCTCAAGAGCTGACAGAGAAACCGTTCCCCTGGAGCTGATTCCATGAATTTGGACTTGTAGCCTACTGGACTCTGAGAGAATAAACTTATCTTTGGTAAATCCATCCACTTGTATTTCTGTTAGAGCAGCACTAGATGACTAAGACACACCATAAAAGACAAAGAAGGGCACCATATCATGATTAAAGGGATGATCCATCATGAAGATATAACCATAATAAACATCTACAGACCCAATGACGGGGCTCCAAAAAACATTAAATAAACTTTAACAGCCCTGAAAAGAAAAATTGACAGTGCCGCAATAATAGTAGGTGACTTCAACACACCACTCTCAGTAAAGGACAGAACATCTAGAAAGAAACTCAGCAAAGATACAGAAGAGCTAAAGTCCACAATCAGCCAGCTTAACATCATAGACATATATGGAACACTTCACCCAACAGCTGTAAAGTACACATTCTTTTCCAATGCACATGGAACTTTCTCCAGAATAGAGCATATCTCAGGCCACAGAGCAACCCTCAACAAAATCCAAAACATTGAGAAAATACAAAGCGTTTTCTCTGACCACAAAGCCATCAAAGTAGAAATTAACAATAAGAAGAATAAGGAAAAAAAAATTACATGGAAACTGAATAACACCCTGCTCAAAAACCACTGCGTAATAGAAGAAATCAGAGATGGGATAAAAAAATTTCTAGAATCAAACCAGAATGAAAACATATCATACCAAAACCTTTGGGACACAGCAAAGGCAGTCCTCAGAGGACAATTTATAGCAATAAATGCACACATCAAAAAAGAAGAAATGGACAAAATCAAAACATTAGCTATACAACTCAAACAAATAGAAAGAGAACAGCAAAAGAAGCCCACAGCCACCAGAAGAAAGGAAATAATAAAGATCAGAACAGAAATAAATGAAATAGAGAATAGAAAAACAATACAAAGAATCAACGAAACAAAAGTTGGCTCTTTGAAAGGATTAACAAAATCGACAAACCTCTGGCCAAACTGACAAAAGAAAAACAGGAGAGAATGCAAATAACCCAAATAAGAAATGAAATGGGGGACATTACAACAGACTCAACTGAAATGAAAAGGATCATAGCAGAGTATTATGAAAAACTATACTCCGACAAATTTGAAAACCTAGAGGAAATGGATAAATTTCTAGAAACACACTACCTACCTAAACTAACACAAAAAGATGTTGAAAATCTGAACAGACCCATAACAAGAGAAGAGTTTGAAAATGTAATAAAAAAAAAAACTCCCAATGAAAGAAAGCCCTGGCCCAGATGGCTTCATGAGAGAATTCTACCAAATGTTCAGAGAAGAGCTTACACCAGTACTACTCAAGCTATTTCAGAACATAGAAAAGGAAAGGATACCTCCGAATTCATTCTATGAAGCCAACATAACCCTGATAACAAAACCAGGCAAAGACTCCACAAAAAAGAAGATTAAAGACCAATATCTCTTATGAATATAGATGCAAAAATTCTCAACAAAATTCTACCAATGGAATTCAGCATCTATCAAAAAAAATAATACAGTATGACCAAGTGGGAGTCATACAAGGTATGCAAGGATGATTCAACATTAGAAAATCAAAGTAATCCACTACATAAATAAATGGAAAGAAAAGAATCACATGATCATCTCAATCCATGCAGAAAAGGCATTTGACAAAGTCCAACACCCATTCCTGATAAAAACTCTCAATAAAAGAGGTATAGAAAGGAAATTTCTCAACATACTAAAGGACATCTATACAAAACCAACAGCCACCATCATTCTTAATGGAGAGAGTCTGAAAACATTTCCCTTGAGAACAGGAACAAGACAAGGATGCCCTTTATCACCACTCCTATTTAACATTGTGCTGGAAGTCCTAGCTA
>NW_004444221.1:214825-240832 GCF_000243295.1 Trichechus manatus latirostris
AAAGAAAACTAAAAAACACTACTGCAAGAAACCCAAAGAGATCTACATAAATGGAAAAACATACCATGCTCATGGATAGGTAGACTCAACATGTGAAAATGACAAGTCTACCCAAAGCAATTTACAGATACAACGTAATCCCGATCCAAACACCAACAACATTTTTTAAAGAGATGGAAAAACTAACCATTAATTTTATATGGAAAGTAAAGCACTACTGAAGAAGAATAAAGTTGGAGGACTCACACTACGTGAACTCAGAACCTACTATACAGCTACAGTAGTCAAAACAGCCTGGTACTGATACAATGACAGACACATTGACCAATGGAACAGAATTGAGAATCCAGATGTAAATCCATCCACCTACAGTCACCTGATCTTCGACAAGGGCCCCAAATCCACCAAATGGGGAAAAGAGTCTTTTTTAACAAATGGTGCTGGCAAAACTGGTTGTCCATCTGCAAAAAAATGAAGCAGAACCCATACCTCACACTATACACAAAAACTATTTCAAAATGGATCAAAGACCTAAATATAAAGCCCCGAACTCTAAAGATCATAGAAGAAATAATAGGATTGATGCTAGAGGCCCTAATACATGGCATTAACAGGATGCAAACATAACTAACAACACACAAACTCCAGAAGATTAGCTAGATAACTGGGATCTTCTAAAAATTAAACTCTTATGCTCATCAAAAGACTTCACCAAAAGGGTAAAGAGAGAACCTACAGACTGGGAAAAAATTTTGGCTATGACAAATCCAATGAAGGTCTAATCTCTACAATCTACAGGAAAATCCAACACCTCTACAACGAAAAGACAAATAATCCAGTTGAAAAATGGGCAAAGGAAATGAACAGACACTTGACCAAAGAAGACATTCAAGCAGCTTAAGACACTTGAGGAAATGCTCGTGATCACTAGCCATTAGAGAAATGCAAATCAAAACCACAATGAGATACCATCTCACCCCGACATTACTGGCACTAACCAAAAAAAGAGAAAATAACAAATGTTAGAGGACTGAGGGGAGATTGGAACTCTTATGCACTGCAGGTCTGAATGCAAAATGATACAACCATTTTGGAAAACGATATGGTGCTTCCTTAGAAAGCTAGAAATAGAAATTCCATATGATCCAGCAATCCCATATCATAGAGAAATAAGTCATCACACGAGTAGACATATGCACACTCATGTTCATTGCAGCATTGTTCACAATAGCAAAAAGATGGAAACAACCTAGATGCCCATCAACACATGAATGGATAAACAAACTATGGTACGTACACACAATGGAGTACTACGCAATCATAAAAACAATGATGAAGCTGCAAAGCATCTCATAACATGGATGAATCTGGAGGGCATTATCCTGAGTGAAATAAGTCAATTACAAAAGGACAAATATTGTATGAGAACATTACTATAAAAACTCATGAAAAGCTTTACACACAAAAAAGAAAAAATCTTTGATGCTTATGAGAGAGAGGAAGGGTGGAGGTGGAGAAACACTAAATATGCAATAGATAAGTGGTAACTTTGGTAAAGGGTAATACAGTACACAATACTGGGGAAGCGAGCACAACTTGTACAAGACAAGGTCATGGAAGCTCCATAGACACATCCAAACTCCCCAAGGGACCGAATTGTGGGGACCATGGTCTCGGGGAACATCTAGCTCAATTGGCTTAACATAGTTTATAAAGAAAATGTTCTACATTCTACCTTGGTGAGTAGCGTCTGGGGTCTTAAAAGCTTTTGAGCAGCCATCTAAGATACTACACTGGTCTCACCCCTCAGGAGCAAGGGAGAATAAGAAAAATTAAAGATACAAGGAAAAGATTAGTCCAAAGGGCTAATGGACCACAACTACAACAGCCTCCACCAGACTGAGTCCAGTACAACTAGATGCTGCCCGGCTACCACCACTGACTGCTCTGACAGAGATCACAACAGAGGGTCCCAGACAGAGCTGGAGAAAAATGTAGAACAAAATTCTAACTCACAAAAAAAGAAAGGAGGAAAGACCAGACTTACTGGTCTGACAGAGACTGGAGAAACCCCCAAAGTATGGCCCCTGGGACACACTTTTAGCTCAGTAGTGAAGTCACTCCTGAGGTTCACCTTCAGCCAAAGATTAGACAGGCCAATAAAACAAAATGAGACTAATGGGGCACACCAGCCCCAGGGCAAGGACTAGAAGGCAGGAGGGGACAGGAAAGCTGGTAATAAGGAACCCAAGATCAAGAAAGGAGAGTGTTGACATGTTGTGAGGTTGTTAACTAATGTCATAAAACAATATGTATACTAACCATTTAATGAGAAGCTAGTTTGTTCTGTAAACCTTCATCTAAAGTACAATAAAAAAAAATTACCCATGGAATCCTTCAATATTGAATTTTGAATTCAATATTGGATTCACACTCAAGGCTTGAATTTTTTCTTCGGTTCTTTCAGCTTGAGATATGCTGATTGTGTTCTTTCCTTTTTGTTTTCTAACTCCAGGTCTTTGCACATTTCATTATAATAATTTACTTTGTCTTCTCGAGCTGCCGTTTGAAATCTCCTGTTCTGCTCTTTTACCTGATCATTTTTTCCTTTCACTTTAGCTACTCTGTTCAAGAGCAAGGATCAGAGTCTTCTGACTTCCATTTTAGTCTCTTTAGGTGAGTGATAAATCCTACAAATATTTGGGGAATCATCTGTTCAGTGAAAACATTAGCAGGCCACAATTTAAGGGCATGCTAGATATCACCTCCAACTTGGCTTGATGGCACCTGGTTAATTAGCAATGTTATGTCCCCTTATTCTATAACCAAACCAGTTGCCTTCCAGTCAATTTCTAGTCACGGTGACCCCATGTGTGTCAGAGTAGAACTGTGCTTCATAAGATTTTCATGACTGTGACCTTTTGGAAGCAGATTGTCAGGCCTTTCTTTCAATGTTCTCTGGGTGCTTTTGAAGCGCCAACTTTTCAGTAAGCAGCATTATCCTAACCTATTGCTGTCGAGTCTGTTCTGACTCATAGTGACCCTATAAGATCCATGAATTATGTCTTGCTGTCTGGGGGATGCAAGTAATTCAGCTCTTGGCTACTAGTTGGAAGGCTGGTGGTTCAAACACACTCAGAGGTGCCTTGGAAGACAGGCCTGACAATCTGCTTCTGAAAGGTCACAGCCTTGAAAACCCTATGGAGCAGTTGTACTCTGCACACATGGGGTTGCCATGAGCTGTAATTAACTTGACAGCAACCAACAACAACATTCATTTCTTACTTCTAGACAAAGTTATCCAAATCATCTCTTGTTGAGAAGTAGTTTATCCTTTTAGGAAGAACTCATGGAAACAGTTTTCTCCCTGGTCCTTTTATGCTCACAAGTGCTGATATCTAACCCGTTTTTTTTTTTTTTTTTTTTTTTACTTGAAAGGCAGTGAGAATTACTATAAAGTTCTTGGTTTACACTTTCTTCCCCAAAAGATTTCAGAGGTGCTGCTCTACTTTCTTTTGTGTTTAATGGTGCCGCGGAGAAACTCAAGGTCAGCCAGATTCTTTTCGCCTTCTAAGTAATTTGATCTTCTTACCTAGCTAACTGCTTAAAGAGTACCATGATTATTTTTGAAGCACAGTATATTTACCAGGGTATGTCTTTGTTAATTTTCTGGTCAGTTTTCATGGGTCACAGTGTGTCCTTTCAATACGTGATTTGTGTCCTCTTTTATTTCAGAAAACGTGTTCAAATATTTGTTCTGTTCAATCATTCAATCTTTTCAGTTAACTCCATTCATAACTCTAGTTCTGAGTACTTTTAAATCTCCTTTGTTTCTTCTCCATATCTAGTATTTTTCCTCTAATCTTTTTGAACTTTATCATTTCCATTTTATTTTGTCACGTAGATCTTCAATGCATTTTCTGAAATGCCTATCTCAGGTGATCTTCAAATTTTATCCTACTTTTAGTGATGTCTTTGTTTATTTTCTTTTACTTTTTTCCTGGGTTATGCCAATTTCTTTTCATCCCCTACTGTTATCAATTTTTTTCTTGAGTACTTAGATGTTTGTTTTATGCACTTGTTTTGTAGAGTTAATTGCTTAATTTGTTTGTGTATTTTAATAATAACTAAAGTCCTGGTGAATTTTTATCTGTTCCATGAGAACTTTTTTCTTTTGTGAGTGTGCTTCCAGCTGCATGTAACAAAAAAACCCCAAATGACGGTGGCCTCAGATAAAATGTATTTCTCGCTCACATGAAAAACGACTGGTGGTAGGCAGCTTAGAGCTGATAAGCGTCCACAAAATTATCTGGTAGTTATCTAAGGTACTTTGAATACACTGCATCCTCATTCAAGGTGACTTTCAGAGCTTCACCCAGTGGAATGAGGGAAGGGAGAAGAAAGTACCACTTTTGCTTTAAGTAAATGTTTGAAGTTTTACATAACACTCCTGCCTGTATCTTTGATCAGATTTGGTCAAGGAGCCATGTGTATCTGAAATCCTACTAGGAAATGTGGTTTCTCAGATGGGTGGCTGTGTGCCAGCTATAAATTAGAATTCTTTTACTAAAAACGTCAGTGAGGTTAGATTTGGCGGGGAGAGGCAGGGATTTAAGAGTAACTGCTGACAAAATATCCTTCATCTGGCAATTTCTTTTCTTGTTCCTTTATCCACCTCTGCCTTTTCTTACTATTCATCATTTAAGCAGGTAGAAATTTTCTCTGGGTCAGCTATTTTCAGAAGTTTCACATGTGAAGGGGCCACATCCTATGAGCATGGTTTACATGAACATTGTCTAGTAATTACTTCTCCACAGCCTACAAGAATAAGTGAATCATGGCCTTTTTTTTTTTTCCAACATAAAGACTCCTCTCTGCCACCCTTGTTCTTGATGTTACAGACTGTGGATTTAGGTTTTACACCTGAGGGTATGCTCTCATTTCAATAAGTGTATTTTTGTTAGTCCTTTCTGAAATTTATACCCCCGTTACCATTGCTTTGATTCTGACTCATTGCGACCCTATAGGACAGAGTAGAACTGCCCTATAGGGTTTCCAAGGCTGTAAATCTTATTTTTTAAAATTATTATCAATATTTATTATTATTATTATTTTTAATTGTGCTTTAGATGAAGGTTTACAGAGCAAATTAGTTTTTCATTGAACAGTTAATATTGTTTTGTGACATTGGCTGCCAACCCCACGACGTGTCAATACTGCCCTTCTCGACTTCGGGTTTCACATTACCAGCTTTCCTGTCCCCTCCTACCTTCTCATCCTTGCCCCTGAGTTGGAGTGCCCATTTAGTCTTGTTTTTTTTATGGGCCTGTCTGATCTTTGACTGAAGGGTGAACCACAGGAGTGACTTCAGCTCTGAGTTAAAGGGTGTCCAGGGGCCATACTCTCGGGGTTTCTCCAGTCTCTCTCAGACCAGCAAGTCTGGTCTTTCCTTGTCCAAGGCTGTAAATCTTTATGGAAGCAGACTACCACATCTTTCTGCCACAGAGTTGCTGGTGTGCTTGAACCACTGACCTTTCAGTTAGCAGCCAAGTTCTTTAACAATTGCTTCATTAGGGCTCCTTTTTGATATCTATAGCCACTGCCAACCCTCCAGTGTGGTGTTTTTTTTTACCATTTTCTCCTATGCTCCATTTCCATTCTGTTAGGCATCATCTCAGCTATTTAAGAATGTGAAGTTTTAGCTGACTTCTAGTTTTGAAAAAAAAAAAAAAAGTAGATTTAAAATTTTTGTTTCACATCTCTTTGTTGCTTATGAATAATTTCCAGGAAGAGAATGATAAAATGTTGAATTTTGCCACAAACTGGAGGTCCAAATCATTACCTTCACAGTCTATTCTATAATAGTTTTATGTGTAGACATCAAGTATCTTCTTGGCTTTGACAATTAGTTTGCTTCCTTATTTACAGTTTTCTGGTGTCCTTTTCATTCTCATGATTTCTAAACTTGCTGTCATGATTCTGAACCATCAGTTCTGTAAATTCATTCATCCCTTAGATTATTATCTATTGGAACCCAGAAATTTGTATTCATTTAAAGCAAGTATCCTCTCAACTCTGTAGCTACTTGGACTTCAATCTCTGTTTTATAGTATTTGTTCTATTCTTTAAATTATATTCTACTCTTTCCATTCTATTCTAATGTCTTTGCTAGAAAAAAAGGCAGAAGCAGAAGCAGAACAGAGAAGTCCTGCTTTCTGTCATCTGTTAACATTGTTATCTTCCACATACCGAGGCGCTATCCCTGTCTGTGAAGAGGTTAAGAAGCTCTGATTATAAAACAGGATTTCTGGCTCTTTTTTTAAAAAGCACTCTCACATTATTTTCTAGGTGCTCATACAATGATACACACAACTTGCAATTGGCTACCTTTCCTAAGTGTTTATTCATTTTTAATAAATGCTAGAATGCATATGATGTTTTAATATTTTATACAGCTGACTGAACTTCTGTCTTTATCTCATTATCCTTACCCTAGCCCTTTAATTACACACTCTTCATCATTCATTTCCTTTACTACCCCTTCCACTGTCATCTAGCCTCTAACATACTGGGGTTTTTTTCTGGACATTCATGCCTTAGGACCCTTTCTGAGACTCTATATCCTCACATTAGCCGAATATATATGTCTCTCTGTGCAGTCTAAGTTTATACTACCAGACTACCCATGTTAGAATTACTCATTTTTATTTTCACAAGATACTCATGTTCCTAAAATCATCATTTGGGCCCACTATTTTTAGCCCTACCTTAAAACTCCTAATTGTATTCACTTCTCTATATCAAAATTTTAAAATGAAGAACAAGGAACAACCTTTCTTCAAACAAAGGCTTAGATAGGAGCAAAAAAATGTGAGACAGTTGTAAGATATTTAAAATATGTATCCTAAATTATACTCTCTTATCCATGAGCAGGTTTTGATCTCCTCTTTTATCACCACTTCAAAAAGTGGGAGGAGGGGATGACTACCGAAGACAACTGCCTCAACAAGGAGAGGGATATAATACAAGAGGACGGTCTTGATCAGACAGGAAGAAAAAGAAAAAGCCTATCACTTCTGACCTAGTGATTTGTGAGGGAAAGAGGGAAGACAGGCAGGAAAACCTGGGTCCCATTGTTTCTGCAGATTTCAGCTAGGAGAGGAGGGTATGTTTAGTATGTTAGAGAGATGTCCACGGTGAAGTGCTTTTCCCTAGATTCAGATGCAGGATTCTGGGAGGACACCTCTGTACTGAACAGTCCTCAGTCAACATGAGGCAGCCTCAGGAGAGTTTAGGCAGAGAGAGTCTCTGTATTGCACTATTGAGCCTTCTTCAGTTCCCTGCAAGTCTGCATGTTGGAATAAGAGTCAGAAGGCTTGCCTCAGGTTCTGCAGTGCGATTAATTGCTTTTGTGTGTGGCCTTTCTAGCCATGGTCTTGTAACTCCCATCCAGGTAGGTGACTGAGCAGGAGGACTGTGTAATAGGGTAATTGTGGCCCACCAGGGGGATTGGTCTGTTTTGCCTTAATAGAGAGCCAATTTCAGAGCAGAGAGGAGGAGCCCACCACCACCAAGGAAGGAGAGACCAGCAGCAGAGACCCAGCAGCAGAGACCCAGATGCACAAGATGGCGCGGTGGGCTTCCTGGCCCATGGAGAGAGAAAACTGAGTGCCTTTGGGCAGAAACTGAGGGCCAGGGAGAGGCATGCCTTCGAGCATAGCTAGGGAGAGGCTATCCTGATGAAAGAACTGTATCCTGAGTGTTCTTGAGCCTGAATTGTAACCGTTACTTCCCTAATAAACCCCAAAATTGTGAGTATGGTCTGTGAATTCTGTGTGGCCATTGCAATGAATTATCAAACCCAGTAGAGAGTGCTGTGGGAGAGACAGTTGGTGTCAGCGTTGGTAGAGATGGTGGGGAGAAAGGAGGCGTATCTGACCTCCACCTCATAGGAATCAGCCTTGGGCTGTTGATCTTGGTTTTCCCTCCCCCTTGTGGGGTTGGAGGAAGTCAGACACCTCCCCGACACCATTGTTACAGGTTCACAGTAGTGGGAGGCACAGGACTATAGCATAGATGCTACAGCATTGACACCCTAGGCCAGAGGCTTGATGAAGGATACAGCCGACACTCAAGAGACATCTGCAGGGCAACACGAAAAGAGGGGAGAGAGAATCAGCAGTGGGATCCCTGAGCCCTAGCTGAGACAAAAAAAATGCACCATACTTTCTCAGCTACAGACTTCAGCAGCCATGCAAAGAGAATACTCATGTATTTGATCAGCCAAGTATAGATCAGCAGATGCCAGCAAGAGCTCAGCCAAATAACAGCACAAGACCAAACGCCTTGAAAACATATCTTTTTTCCTCTCCACAGCCCGATGCCATTTTGAAAAGCAGCAGGAGAAAGGGAGCTCTCTGTCAGACTGGACAACTAGTCAAAAATAGCTGTATCAAGCCAAGGAATTTATCTAAATCATTAGATCTGACTAAGTTTTGAACCTGATTTGACAGATTTAGGTATCTTTGTGTGCACGTGAGTGTGTGTATTTATTTCTACCCAGAATGTGGGAGTGGCTTATAAGGAAAATCAGGGCAATTCTAGAGAAATAAAAGAGGTACATTTTTTAATATGGAGTAGTGGTTTGAATAAATTTGCAAAATCTTTAAAAAATAATGGCAAAGATGCTGTAATTAAATACATGATGAGAGGTATATTTTGATATTCTTTTTTTTGCAATAAAATTATACTATTTCCTTCACTTATATTTACTTTTTAATTTATATTTAAAGATTCTAGAAAATAGTCCAAATATTGAGAAAACTGAAAAAAATTTGTAGCAAATACCTGTGTACCTATGACCAACTTTGCCTTATTTTAACATTTTGTTCAGCTCTTTCATATAGAAATGAAATGTTACAGAAATAGTTGAATATATGTCCATTATCCACAGTGTTTATTTCTGAAACATGAATTAGCTCATATGCAATTATTTAAAGGATATGTCAGTTTAACCAATTGAGCTGCTGGTTCACATGCGATTTTTCCTAGCATGCTAAATGCTTTGCACCACCAACTAACAGCAGCTGAATGCAAAGTAGACAGTGGCAAGAATTCAGGCTCTATGCATTCACTCTATTTCCTTCCTCTTTCTTAGTTTGAACAGGTATTCTGTCCCCAATCTGTGATTTTTACCCTTATCTCTGTACCTCAACAGCAACAATCCTCTCATACAATGTTCCATCAAGTTAGCTTCACTTACATTTTTTCAAGTAAAGCCCTATATTTACTGTAGTATTTGTGTATTGATTAGGAATTTAACGTGTCCTTGTTAATAAGGGAGCCCTGGTGGCTCAGTGCTTAAGAGCTGGCTGCTAATCAAAAGGTCTGCAGTGCGAATCTACCAGTCGTTCCTTGGAAACCTTATCAGGCAGTTCTACTCTGTCCTATTGGGTCGCTATGAGTCGCAATCAACTCGATGGCAATGGGTTTGGGTTTTTTTTTTTTTTTTTTTTTTGGTTGTTAATAAGTATCCTTTTAACTGTTCTAATATTTTTGTTGGGATAGCCATTGTTTTGGTTAGTTCAACAATTGCATACATTTTGCATGGTCTGGCCCAGCCCTACACATACACTGATTCAACATTTCCTACATGTGCAATCCAGCGACATTGATTACATTCCTCAAATTGTGCAGCCATCTCATCCTCCTTTTCTGATTGTTCCTCCCCCATTAACATAAACTCACTGCCCCTGAAGTTTTCTATCTAATCTTTCAAGTTGTTGTTAGCAATTTGATCCCATATAAATAGTTCTTAAAAGAGCACAATGCTCGAGGCAGACATTCTTTACTAATTAAGCTAAACTATTGTTTGGTTTTAAGACTCCAGGGGATATTTTTGGTTGAAGGTTTACGGTTTAAAAATTATCCAGGGCAATAGTTTTGGGGGTTCATGGCTCTAGAAAATCTGGATTCCATGAGAATTTGAAATTCTATTCTGAATTTTCCCCCTTTTGATCAAGATTCATCTGTGGAATCTTTGATCAAAACATTCAGTAATGGCAGCTGGGCACTATCCAGTTCTGGTCTTGTGGTAAAGGAGGCAGTTGTCGATGGAGTCAATTAGCCATATATTCCATTTCCTTCTCCCATTTCTGAATCTTCTTCCTCTGTTGCTTCAGATGAATATAGACCAGTTGATGTAACTTGGATGGCTGCTTGCAAGCTTTTAAGACTCCAGGCACTAGGCAACAAACTAGGAGGTAGACCAGAAGCACTAAATATGATATTAGGCCAATTAACTGGGATGTCCCATGAAACCATGACCCTAAATCTCCAAACCAAGAAACCAAATCCCATGAGGTGTTTGGCTATATGTAAACAGCCTCATCTGTTATTTTTAAAGTGTGATTTTTGCAAAATACATGCTTGTTCTTTTATTCTTTTTTTTTTTTTTAGGAACTCTTACATTACATTACATTACATGAGAAATGCTTATTATATATGCAATTAGAGAAGGCAAACTAATTAAGATGGGGCTCATCTCTATGCCTGTCTGCAAAACTAGACCAAAGTAATGAGTTTCCTGCTGATATCTAGAGTCATTCTCGCTTGTGTCCTTGTGTTCCCCCTAACTCCTTGAATCTTTTTTCTGTTAATAATATGTAAGTTCTACTCTGTCTTACCTTACTATCCTTTGAAATAATTAATTTATTTCATTCTTATCCTGATGAACTGCATTTGTCTGACACCTTCTCTAGCTTACCAAGAGCATGTTTAATTATAATATTATGACTCCACAATTATATTACAGGCTTTGTTTTATTTATTCAAGTATTTAGTAAGAATCTAGGGAATATCCAGCACAAATGAACCAGGCAAAGATTTCAAAGACCCCAAGGACATGTATTCCTTTCAGTTGACACCACCATAGTCACAGATGTAGGTGATTTACTTTGGGGCAGCAATATTGCTTTCTGGTAAAGAATGTGGCTGTGGAATCAAAAAACCTAGGTTCAAATCTTGGATGGATGACCTTGGGATTATTCCTTAGTCCAAGTCTTAGTTATTCTGTATGAAAATGGAACACCTTCCTCATGAGATTATTGTGACATCTCATGTGATAGCAACTGAAATAATGCACATAAAATCCTGGACACATACTTGACGTGCATTAAGGATACCATAAATGTTAGCTATTGTTAACATTGTGTGAGGTTTTAAACTGACAGTTGGAAAAAAAAGTTTCATGAACTTCTAAAGAGAAATTTAACTGCTGAGTGAACCCCAGAACACAATCACTCCTTAATATGGCAAATAATAGAACACAAATATACAGATGTGGGTTGCAATCTGCATTTTAGAAAATGATTTTCCTCTGTGTATTGTTATATTCATTCAAGGGTTTTTTCAATCACATTTGTAAGAACTCAGAAAAGATTTCTTGGCTTCATTTTCTTTGCTCCCTTCATACTTAGTGCTGAGAATTTAGTTCTCATACTTACTTGGCTAAACAGTTTTGCCCTCATCCTCACCCTGTGCCTTATAAGCACTTACTCACACACGAAATGGCTTACTGTCACACAGGCACACCCGGATTAGCAGTCTGAACAGCCGCTGTGAAAGCAGCTATGGAAATTGAGGTCTTGCAGTCTTTCACATACGGGTTACCAAGGAAACCATCTATGTGTTAGCTCACAGTCACGCTGTCTTTTGTTTTGTGTCTTCAATCCCACATGAGGAAAACAGAAAGAACTCAAATATCCCAAAGATGCCTCATGAACAATAGTTAAACTATAATAAAAATAAAATAAAATTATAAACCCCATTCAACTGGAATGTAAGCAAGAGAAGAACAAGCAGACCGATCAATACCAACCCAAATTCATTGTTATCCTTGATAAAAATGCATTTAAATTTCCAGTACAACAGCCAGATAGTTTACAGAGAGCAGGGAACTCACATTACAGCAAGAGGCATGACAGATTTATCTTCATTTCCAAGTGATTGTTATCACGAAGATACTGTCAGGTGATAGAGGAAAAGGCAGAAGTCTGGGTTCTTACCCTGAATTCACCACTTACTCTCTTGGAGTCTGCATTACCTTGTATTTAAAACCAGCATGAAGATACTTTCTCTGTCTACCTGCAGGGCTGTCCGGGACCTCAAGCTAAAATGATTTGAAATACATTTTAAACTGGTAGAGTATTTCAGTATGTACATATATAATGGGATTTTTATAAATCATTTCCTAATGTGTTGGAAAAATACGAAGTCAAATTATTTTTAAAAGGAACAAGTTGGATATTTTATCCATATTTTAAGGATGAGAAAAAAAATAAGCAATAGGATTTTCTAAGAGCAAAGATTTAGAACTTTATTGGTGATGAGACAGTCCAGAGCAAAGAAGATTAGGACCTAGAGATCCTAACAGCCGTCTAACTGTAGTTTCTGATTCAAGTCTCTCCTGTTACGGATTATCCTAAATGCTGCTAACAGACTCATTCTGTCATTGCCTTGATCAATAACTTAGATTATATATCTCTATAGTCTATCACGCTTGGTTTTCAAAATCCTCTATCATCTTATCCCAATGTCTCCAGCCTCATTATCTCTTTATTTTCAGCATATATCCTCTCTTCTTATCAAGTACATTTTATCCCCATAATAAGTAACTGCATTTT
Organism: Trichechus manatus latirostris; assembly: GCF_000243295.1. Taxonomy (NCBI): domain Eukaryota; kingdom Metazoa; phylum Chordata; class Mammalia; order Sirenia; family Trichechidae; genus Trichechus; species Trichechus manatus. The sequence continues at coordinate 227,509 of NW_004444221.1, forward strand.
GAATAACCTGAAATATCTTGCAGGGTAATTTTTTTTTTCTGAAAAAATAGTAATTCAAGTCAACTGCATTATGATGGTCTCAACATAATGGTTCATTTCACTGCTTTCAGAAATGTTCATGAAATAATTAAACCTCTCCAGACAACCTAGGTTTTTAACTTAAGACTGGAAAATCTGTCGTCAATAGAATTTCATGGGGGAGATTTACCTCAATAGATTTTCAAGCTAAGAAAGAGCCAAAGATATTCAGAATACTTTTTGGTGTTTTCTCCTCCCCTTCTACATTGCATACCCCTAATGCTACATCTAAACCCTCAAACTTTTCAGCTCTCTCAAGCCGTGTATGTGCTTTCTTCAGCCTCGAATGCCCCATCTCTTTGTCCTCCTGGAGGACTCTTACCCATCATTCCTATTTCATCTCTACTGTCTCGTAACACTTCTTGCAAGCCCCAGTTAGCACCCTTCTACAATTTTTGAAATAATTTGCACCCCTTCATTAAATTATGAGTTCCTTGACAGTATTTCACATGTCGTATTTATTATTGGTTCTTCACTACTTAGTAGAGTGCTTGGCAGGTAATAGTCAATAAATCTTTGTTGCGTTACTTAACAGTTTAAAAAATGGCTATATTTTCTGTTGTAAATAAAATAATTTTGACACAAATCCAGGAATTAATGAAGAGAATGGGCCTTGTACCCAGTGAAAGTATAGAAAGCAGAGATCTTGAATGAGAAGATGCTTAGGGAAGCAGAACTACAGCCCAAATGGGATGAACTTGAAAATAGTTCATAACCTGAAATTCAGAGATAAAATAGGTTAATAGACAATGCAACTGCTCAAATCATAAAGTTTCATTGCTAAATAATAGCAACTAGTGTGAAAAATAAAAAAATAGTTTGTGTAGTCAAGAATCTGTGCGACAGAGCTAAAGTTGGCATCAACTAGACAAGCAGGTGTATTAGAAAGCTGAATATTCATACGGCAATTGTACATGGGAGTGAGTTCTTACCAAACGCAGTGATATATGTAATATATCTTATTTCCTTGTCCCTTCTTTTTCCAGATGCTAATCTTGAATTTTCTGACCTTTAATATTTGAATGACCCGACACTCAAAATTCATTCCCACTGAGAGGAAGATAGTGGCTGCAATAATGGGCTCAAGCATAACAAAAATTGTGAGGATAGCACAGGACCTGGCAGTGTTTTGTGCATAGGGTCACTATGAGTCGGAACCGACTTGATGGCACCTAACAATAACAACAACAAAGAGAAAGATAGCAGGTCAACACACAGAAAAACTTTAGCAATGAAGTATTGTTATCTTAATGCTACCTGCTATATTAGTTTCCTATTTACTGCAGTAACGAATCACCACAGGCTTAGTGACTTAAAACAACACAAATTTATTATTTTACAGTTCTGTGGTTTAGAAGTCCAACACAGGTCTCACTGGATGAAAACCATACTGTTGGTAGGGCTATAATCCTTTTGGATGCTCTAGGGGATTATCTGTTTCCTAGCGTTGTCCAGTTTCTAGCGGCCACCACATTCCAGTTTCATGGCCTCCTTTCTCTATCTTAAAAGCCAGTAATCTAGCATCTCTCTGATCCTGCTTCTGTCATAATATCTCTTGCTCTAACCCTCTCTTTTCTGCCAACTTCTTCAACTTTTATGAACGCTTATGATTACATCGGGCCCACCTGTATAATACAGGATTATCTCCATATCTTAAGGCCAGTTGATTAGCAACTTTAATTCATCTGCAATCTTAAATCCCGTATGCCATTAAACCTAGCATATTCATAGGTTTTGGGATTACGGATATGAACATCTTTGGGTGGGAGACTACTATTCTGCCCATCACACATGGTAGTGGAAACTTGTTTAACCTCATTCATAAAAAACACACAGCCAAAATCTACAGATTTAAGTATAGTTAATGCAAACAGAAAATTCCCTATCAGACAATTATTACTTTAGTTTTGCACCTCCTCTTAAAATATAGACCCCAACGAATATTTTTCAGGAGTTGTATAATATGTTTTTAAGTAAATCCAACAAAATATTATAAACAAGATTTTCACTGTTGCCTTAAATGATCTGGAAATAGACCTGCAAGATGTTTTTACTGTTAAGTAGGGCACAACAATCACGATTGCATTTGCCATCTTCTTGACAGAGAAGTGATATTAAGATCATTGTCAATATAAAAAGAAACTATGTCTGTTGAAACAATTATTAAGTTTTGTCTAAAAACCTACTCTACTGCATTCAATTGTGCTTGAAAAGATCAAAGGGGAAAAAAAGAGAAACCTGGTCTTTGGAAAGAAACCACAGAGGATTAACAAGGTCTTTATAATTTTAAATTGAAATGAAATTTCCACATTTGAGAAAGGGAGTTCTGTAGAAGAGCTGTGATATATATAGTTATCCTACAGGGGCTGAGAGCTCAGAACAGCAGGCCATGTTTGATCTTGGCTGGATAACATTAAAGCAGATAGACATAGAGCAGGGAGTCCCAAAGAAAAAAGGAAACTATTAGGGAGCAACTAATCTTGACTCTGATAAGCAGTCAGAGGCTAGAAATATGATTTCATAGGTATAAACATTTTTAGTTACAAATTATTTAATCTCTAATTGAAATAATAGTTACTTTTAATTGAAATGTATTATTCATACCAACCTGTCCATTTGGTCATGGCAACCCAAGAAGCAAAACAAATTATTTTAAATTAAAAAATTCCCAGTATTTAGTAAATCTATAACTGTGCCATTATACGCTCCATGTTTCAAATTAACCAGATATTGACTCTGTCTTAACAAAGTTTACAGTTTGAGTGATTTGACATTAGTGGACTTTCATAAGAAAACCATAAAGCTTAATAATGTAACCAGAGATAATGCACCGCGAAGAATACCATTCAATTTAAATAATAAATATGTAATAGCATGTTGCAGGCTGCACAGAATCATGCTCTTATTATCTTAAAGGGTGTTATTGCAGCAAAAAGAACAAGAAACAGTCTTAAAAGCTACACATCCAGTGTCAGCTACCTGATCAACCGACTGGAAGAGATCTATATTTATGCTTATTCCCAAGAAAGGTGATGTGGAAATTATCAAACAATATCATTAATATCACACGCAAGTAAAATTTTGCTGAAGATTATTCAAAAGCAGCTGCAGCAGTATGTCGACAGGGAATTGCCAGAAATTCAAACCAGATTCAGAAGAGAAAATGGAACAAGTGATATCATTGCTGATGTCAGATGGATCCTGGCTGAAAGCAGACAATACCAGAAAGATGTTTACCTGTGTTTTATTGTCTATGCAAAGGCATTCATTCAACTGTGTGGATCATAACAAATTATGGATAACATTGCGAAGAATGGAAATTCCAGAACACTTAATTGTGCTCGTGAAGAACCTGTACATAGATCAAGAGGCAGTCGTTTGAACATAACAAGTGGATACTGCATGGTTTAAAGTCAGAAAAGGTGTGCATCAGGGTTATATCCTTTCACCATACCTATTCAATCTGTATGCTGAGCAAATAATCCTGGAAGCTGGACTATATGAAGAAGAACTTGGCATTAGGATGGGAGGAAGACTCATTAACAACCTGTATTATGCAGAAAACACAATCTTGCCTGCTGAAACTGAAGAGGACTTGAAGCACTTACTGATGAAGATCAAAGACTACAGCCTTCAGTGTGGATTACACCTCAACACAAAGAAAACAAAAATCCTCACAAATGGACCAATAAGCAACATCATGATAAACGGAGAAAATGTTGAAGTTGTCAAGGATTTAATTTTATTTGGATCCACAATCAACACCCATGGAAGCAGCAGTCAAGAAATCAAAAGCACATTGCATTGGGCAAATATGCTGCCAAAGACCTCTTTAAAGTGTTGAAAAGCAAAAATGTTACCTTTAACACTAAGGTGCACCTGACCCAAGCCATGGTGTTTTCAACTGCTTCATATGCATGCAAAAGATGGACAATGAATAAGGAAGACCAAAGAAGAATTCATTTCTTTGAATTGGAGTGTTGGAGAAGAATATTGAATATACCATGGACTGCCAAAAGAATGAACAAATCTGTCTTGGAAGTACAACCAGAATGCTCCTTAGAAACAAGGATGGGGAGACTATGTCTCACGTACTTTGGACATGTTATCAGGAGGATCAGTCCCTGGAGAAGGACATCATGCTTGGTAAAGTAGAGGGCCAGCAAAAAAGAAGAAGACCCTCAACAAGATGGATTTACACAGTAGCTGCAACAATGGGCTCAAGCATAAAAATTGTGAGGATGGCGCTTGACCAGGCAGTGTTTTGTTCTGTTGTACCTGGGGTCACTATGAGTTGGAACCAACTCAATGGCACCTAACAACAACAGCATGTTTCAGACTGCACAGAGTCATGCTCTTATTAACTTAAAAGGTGTTGTTGCAGTAAGAAAGAACAGGGAACAGTCTTAAAAGCTGCATATCCAGTGTCTTAGTCAGGGTTCTCTAGAGAAAAAGAATGTATAGAGATATCAAGATAGCAAGAGAGAGAGAGAGATTGATAAGGAGTTGGCTCATACTCCTGTAGGGGAGCTGACAAGTTCCATATCTGTAGATCATGTGACAGGTTGGACATTCCTGCAGTCTTGTGCCCCAAAATTCATAGGTCAGGTGACAGGAAGAGTGAAAGAGTTCTGGAAATATCTCTATTTATAGTCTAGAAGCAGAATACACCCTAATGAAAACTCCCTTTTGCTCTTAAGGCTTTGAACTGATTGCAAGAGGACTCAAACATCATGGGGGGGGGGGGTGGCAATCTGCCTTAGTTAAGGTCAACTGATTTAATCACATGTAACTACTTCATAACAGCAACTACACAAGTGTTTGACCAAACAACTGGGCACTATAGCCTAGCCAAACTGACACATAAAATTAACCATCACATCCAGGCATCATAAAACATTGAAACATCATTCAGAATACAGTAGAGACTGTAGCAACCCCCCAAACCCAGTGAGCTACAGTGATTAGCCATTCTTCTCAACAGTGGTTCTCTCTTGCTCCCATCTCTAGTGATATCACCACTATGGTGACTCAGGTGCTCTTTATCTTTGCTTGCTTTTGGCTCCTTCTATTTTATCCTGCACCACTTTCTACGTCTTGGCTACTTCTTAGTCTCTTGTCTGGTTGTATTTTGGCATTTAGCCCCACTCTTTCATACTTTTCAAGAGGAAGAACATCTGAGTGCTTGGTAGTTACAACCATTTTAATGCACTCTTTTGGGCACAGCCCTCGTAATGGATCATATAAAGGGTCTCTGATGTCTACTTTTAGGTCCAATCTGCTGTGTCCAGGGAGTGGATTCATGTGGCACAAATGTAAAAGGAAGTCCTTTTTTTTTTTTTAAGACGTTGTGACAATGGAAGCAAATGAAAAAGTCTTGTTTCACTCATATATAATGAATAATCTATGGCATTTTTGAAATTGTGACACAATGGAATTATAGCATCCCTAGAATGATGACCCTCAATATTTAATTTTCATATCCTAACCAGGTAGAAGGATGATACAATACAAAGTGGTATGTGCCTATATCTGTGTGTGTGTGTGTACATGAATAGGCATAATTCAGTCATTCATCCATTGTTAGGTATTTTTTGAATGGTAAGTATTATGGATTGAAAAGCATCCTCCAAAAAGATATGTTGAAGTACTAATCCCTGTACCAGTGAATGTGACTTTGCTTGGGGAAATAGGGTCTTTTCTTTGCAGATGCTATTAGTTAAATTAATGAAGACATACCAGAGTAGGGTGGGTCCTAATCCTAATCCCTTCTGAGTGGCATTTTATAAAAGAGAAGGGCAGACATGGAAACAGAGTCACACACAGAAGGTAGACAGATGCCATGTGACAATAGAGGCAGTTGCATATCCAAGCAGCAAAGAAAAGCCAAGGATTATAGACAGCTACCAGAAGCTAGGAGAGAGACATGGACAGTTCCTCTCTCAAAGCCTCCAGAAGGAACAACACACCCAAGACCCTGACTTGAGCATCTAACCTCTAGAACAGTGAGAAAATAAATTTCTGTTCTTAAAAGCCACCTACTTTGTGATATTTAGTTATGACAGCCCTAGGAAGCTAAGACACTGAGTACTATTCTTTGTGCTGAGAGTACAGTGACGAACTAAGGCATACGTTTCCTTAGCCCCAAGAAAGCTTGCAGTCAAATGGAGGAGACAGTCCCTAGATGCAAAATCAAACAATTTCAAATGTAGTTCAGTGCTATTTCCTCACGCTTCTATCATCAAACATACCTAGACCACATACTTCTGTATCATTACTCTCTGTCTACCCTCCTATTACTATGGAGGGTACTACTAGGGATTCTACTAGAAGCAAGTTCTCAAATTGTGCACTAGAAACAGAGCCTTTGCTACTGTAAGTCTCCTTTTCTTCTCCTGACTCATCATTTTCTCTCTGTGCATTTAATTATTTTCAGTAGTATTAAAAGATGCTATAATATTTGCCACCTTAACAAAAACAAAACACAACAACACAAAACAAATCTTTTCTTGATCCTGTATTCCCTTCTACCTACATCCCAATGTCTATGCTCCTATTTACAGTAACATTTCTCCAAGGGATCGTCTATATTTATTGCCTCCCCTTCCTGTTTTTTCATTCTTTCTTGAGATCCAGCTGAGCTATTTACCACTTCACTGAAATTGTGCTTTATTGGTCACCAATCATCTCCAACCTGTCAAATTCCAGTCTTCATCTAACTTTCCTTATTAGCAACATTTCCCATAATCAACTAATTTTTGCTCTAAAACATTGTCTTCGCTTTGCCTCTTAACACTAACTTCTCTTGGTGTTCCTTGGCGCTCCTTACACTGGACTGACCATTACTTTCTGCCTCCTTTGTTGAATCCCTTCATTTCTCCTACATTAAGTGCTGGCAGTCCCTAGTATTTAGGTCTCTTCTCTCTATATACTCACTTATTTAGGTCTGGTGTGTACAGAGATTAAAAAATACTTAGTTCTTCTCCTCAAAGACTTCATAATTGAGTGTTATAAGAAAGAAGAGAAAAGAAATGAAGAGTGTCTTGGGTATTAGTGGCCCAGCTAAATTCTTGTCTCTTATATCTTTGCATATAGATTCCATTTTTGCCCTAAAACATCATGGTTTCAATTCAAAAGAAAAAAAAAAATACATGTATGCATACACACATGTACATTAGTGAGCCATGTAGACATTGCAAATGAATGTGTAGAAAAGATGTGGAGCAAGATTTACAGCAGTCAAAAGAAACATATTAAAATTCTTCATTATGCAATTGTGTTTTAAAAAAAATTCGTTTCATCTCTCCAGCCACATGGGTTTTATACTTTTGTTTTTGTTGTTGTCATTTGATTTTGTTTGCTTTTATTTCTTTTTCTCTTCCTCTCCCACTCCTCACTCAACCCCTTTGTCTATTTTCTCTTGATTTCCTCCAAAACACAGTGTTTCTATTTTATCTATTTTTCAAAAAAAACATGACTCCTTAGCTTCTGCCCCCAAACTTACATACCCATACCCATCACTGTGCACTTTAAAAAAGAATATTCCATGTACCATAAGGAGGTAGTTTACTGACCATATTTTGAGATTTGAAATATTTTAAGATGTTCTTAGTAATGCACAAGATTAGTTAGGCTTCCTTTATGCTGCCAGGAATGGAGAACCCAAAATAGCAGGATCTTAAACAAGATATAAGTTTATTTCCTTCTCCAATAAGAGAAATGTCTTATTTCAGTTCCCATGCTGGTATGGTGCTCAACACTTACAGTAGCTCAGACCCCATCTATCTCATTGCTCTACTATCCTTAGTGCATGGCTCTTACTCATGTTTCAAGATTGCTGTTCAGGCTCCAGACATCACATCTGTATTCCAATCAGCAGGATGGAGAAAGCACCAAAAGAAAGTCATAACCCCCTCTCTCTTTAAAGATGTTTTCAAGAAATTCTATGCACCACTTCTGCTTAATTCCATTTGCTAGTATTTTTCATTTGTCCACACAATAGTTTCAAGGGAACCTGGAAAATATAATAATTATTCTGGAAAGCCATGAGTTCATCTAAAACCTGAAGGTTCTATTATCAAGAAATAAGGGAAAATAGATATTTGGTAATAATACACTCTCTTTCTGACCCTGTTATCCTCCACCAAAAATGGCTTTTAAATCTTTTTCTTCCAAAAAAAATTCAATAATCTCCCCCACAGGAAGTCTGGTGAATGAAATTTTCACCACTCTATGTGTCTATCTAGTTATCTATGAACGTATTGGATCCACAATCAGTGCCCATGGGAGCAGCGGTCATGAAATCAAATGATGTCCTGCATTGGGCAAATCTACTGCAAAATACCTCTTTAAAGTGTTGAAAAGCAGAGAAGTCACTTTGAGGACTAAGGTGCACCTGACCCAAGCCATTGTATTTTCAATCACCTCATATGCATGCAAAAGCTGGACAAAGAATAAGGAAGAACGAAGAAGAATTGATGCCTTTGAATTTGGTGTTGGAGAAGAATATTGAATATACCATGGACTGCCAGAAGAACAAACAAATCAGTCTTGGAAGAAGTGCAGCCAGAATGATTCTTAGAAGCAAAGATGGTGAAACTTCATCTCACGTACTTTGGATATGTTGTCAGATGGGACCAGTCCTTGGAGAAAGACATCAAGCTTGGTAAAGTAGAGGATCAGTGAGAAAGAGGAAGACTCTCAATCATATGGACTGACACAGTGGCTGCAACAATGGCCTCAAGCATAACAAAGATTGTGCGGATGGCGCAGGACCGGGCAGTGTTTCATTCTGTTGTACATAGGGTTGCTATGAGTTGGAACCAACTTGACGAACCTAACAACTACATGTATGTATGTATGTATGTATGTATGTATGTATGTATGATCTATCTAGTTTGTCTACCATTCATCTCTCTTGGAAGAAGTACAGCCAGAATGCTCCTTAGAAGCGAGGATGGCAAGACTTTCTCTCATGTACTTTGGACATGTTACAAGGAACCAGTCCTTAGAGAAGATCATACTTGGTGAAGTAGAGGGTCAGCAAAAAAGAGGAAGACACTTAACAAGATGAACTGACACAGTGGCTGCAACGATGGGCTCAAATGTAGCAACAACTGTGAGGATGGCACAGAATGGGGCAATATGTCATTCTGTTGTACATAGGGTCACTATGAGTCAGAACCGACTCGATGGCACCTAACAACAACCACAACCATTCATCCACTATAAAGCTAGCCAAGGACCTGTCTATTTGGTTGTATAGAATAAGGGTAAATACTGTAGCAACACCAGAACTGAGTGAAGGGTATAGTTTCTTGGCATGAGGGACTAATTAACAAAGCTTTGAAATTATATGGGTACAGGCACAGCTTCTCTGTTACCATATAGTGTGCTTGGTACTAGTCAGATAAAAGCTTTTTAAAAATCTAAAGCAGTGCAAATGAACTTGACGGCAGAATACAAGAATGTCTCATCAGTACCAGAACAGTTCCTTGATGAGAAACATTAATTTACAATATTTCATATTTTGAGCTGTGTAAAGAAATTGATTGATTTCCATAATTACCTCTATATTTCATATCTCTTTTTATTTGCAACAAAATGTAAATTGTAGATAGAAACCATGGCTTCAGAGTATGACTTTATTTTTCTTGAAACTATCAAGGAAGAGCTAAAAGCCTCTTGCTCACCATTCCTCTGATCATGTCTAGTGCATTTAAAGTATTAAGAAGTGCACTGTTAGTCCAAAATGCCACAATTACAGATCATGAAGCATCTAACTAAATATTGAAGAATAACAGAAATGACTAATCCTAGTCTGAAGCCAGGGTGTTAATGGTAGTGTCAATGTGGATATTAAAGGTACTGAAACTGATAGCAAGATATTGAGCTGAATATTTGGATATATGTCAAGGAGAGTGGGGACACGGTGGCCCAAGTAGTAAGTGAAAAAGTCAGAATACTCAAGAGTGTTGTTGTCAACCTGCACTCGTGGGGCAGAGAAGGAACAGCACTTTCTTGTGAGGACATTGAGGGATGTAGATTCATTTATAGAATAGCAGGCTTCAATCAAAATCAAACATGTCTGTACTCGCACTGCAGAGCATAGCTATAAAAAAAAAAATACATGGCTGATTAAAAGTGCCTCTATAAATAAATATTTCCATCATCACTTAGGATCTTCTATGCTGCCTTGAAATCCTTTATTATTATTATTTGTCAGATGTCCCTCCCATTCTCTATGGCAGCAATTTTAAAGCTACTCCACTAGACTCAAATCTCCTCCACCTCTGGAAACCCTCACCTCCATTCTCAGTGGATGGCCTCTTCTCTTACTTAACAGAGAAAGCAAATGTTTGCCAAAGAGATCCACTTCAATTTCCTAACTACAAACCTCTAGCATAACTTCTGTATCTTCCATCATTTCTCACTTTGTTCTGTTATAAAAGAAGAGGGGGCCCTTTTCCTTTGTGGTGCTAATTTCTACCACTGTGTTCTTGATCCATCCTGACTGTCTCTGGAACCTTGATTTATTTTCCCTCCTTTCTTGTGTCTTCAACTGCTCTCTCTCTAGTGGTTCTCTCATCCCATGAGTATTTAAACAGATGCAAGTCTTTCCCATCTTAAGTTCTTAAAAAGTTCTTCTTTAACCCTTCACACTACTCTCGCTACCACAGTTTTTATTTACCTTCCTAGCAAAGCCTTTTCAAAGTATTGTGTCCTTGCTTTCACTATGTCCTCATATCTGGCTCATCCTTTGTATTGGATTTCTTTTTTTTTTTTTTTTTGCTACTATAACAAATTACACAAATTTAGTGGCTTAAAAGAACAAAAATTTATTATCTTATAGTCCTGTATATTAAAAGCCTGACATGGGTATTACTAGCCTAAAACCAAGGTATCAGCAGGGTTGTTCCTTTCTAAAGGTCCTTACCCCTTCCAACTTCTAGAGGTGATTCACATTTCTTAGCTCATAGCCCTCTTCCTTCTTTTTCAAAGCCAGCAGCATTGTATCCCTCTGACAATTCTTCCATAGTTACATCTCCCTCTGACACTTCCGACTTTCTCTTCTAGGATAATCTCTCCATCTCAATATTCTTAACCTTAACCACATCTGTAAAGTGATTATACATCTGTAAAGTGATTAACTTGTCATGTAAGATAACATATTCACAGGGGATTAGCAGGTGGACACCTTGAAAGGAAGGGCTATTTTTCTGTCTATGACACCCCTTAACCCTTTGCAACTTAGCTTAAAATCTTACTATTCCATAGAATATACTCTTAATGTCCCCATTGGTTTCTCTTTTCTCAAAACATACTGAACATTTTAAAATTGTACGTTTTTAATTCATTTATTTACTTTTTAAGTAATACATTCAAAAACCAAAAAGTCCTAAAGGATATACAGTTATAAGTCTCCCATCCCTTTTCCCCATCTCTCCAGGTTCCACATTACCGACCAGGTTCTAGTATAAATCCAACTAGTCCAATCAGCTTCTAGTATAAATCTCCAAAATCTTTTACCTGAATTTGTACAACACTGCTTCCTACCTGGAAACCCTGGTGGTGTAGTGGTTAAGAGCTATGGCTGCTAACCAAAAGGTTGGCGGTTTGAATCCCCCAGGTGCTCCTTGGAAACTGTATGGGGCAGTTCTACTCTATCCTACAGGGTCGCTATGAATCGGAATTGACTCAATGGCAAAGGTTTGGCTTCCTATTTTTCCTATCCCACTCATAGCTGCCTTCAGTGTATTCATCACATTATAATCACTGATCTAGGCGATACATGTCTTGAAATCTTTTAAATTTCTCATTCACCATAACATAACTTCTTATCTCCTTAATTTAGTTTAGACATGGACCTCTCTCTAAGCTCATCTTTTGTCCCTCTTCTCTCCTACTGCAAAGTACTTCCTCTTTCATACTGTACATCAATTGTAGGACTCATCTTTCACTTCCTTGAAGGTACAATGATATCTCCAACAACTAGTCCTAAAATACTCATCCTTGTCACCTAACTCCTCATTTGTCTGGCAAAATGTCATATCTTTTAAACCTTAGATTTCATTTCTTCCAACACGATTGCCAAATGAGCAAGCGGGGTCTGAAACAGCCAAAATTCTATGCTCTGGGAGAAGAGGCAGCTACTTCTTTGCACAAAGGATTTTCCACTCTCCAAGCTAAGCACCTGCAGTAATGATAAATTTTTAAATTTAATCCTAAAATTGTATTATATCAAGGTGCAATTGTGACAGGGCTAGAATAAGAATGAATATCACTCCAAGATAGATACAGTGACAGATGGAATTTTTGTCTCTCCTTTTTAGAAATAGTGTGAGTTGCATGAGAGAGTTGCATTGTGCTAGGTAAAAAGGGTTATTTATTTATTTTTATTTTATTTTATTTTTTTATATCTTCCTTTTTATTAAATTTTATTATTGTGCTTTAGATGAAGGTTTACAGAACAAACTAGTTTCTCATTTAACAGTTAGTACACATATTGTTCTATGACATTGGTCAACAACCCAACAACACGCCAACACTCTCCCTTCTCGACCTTGGGTTCCCTATTATCAGCTTTCCTGTCCCCTCCTGCCTTCCAGTCCTTGTCCCTGGGTTGCTGTGCCCCTTTAGTCTCATTTTGTTTTATGGGCCTGTCTAATCTTTGGCTGAAGTGTGAACCTCAGGAGCGACTTCATTACTGAGATAAAAGGGTGTCTGGGGGCTATACTCTTGGTGTTTCTCCATCCTCTGTAAGGCCAGTAAGCCTGGTCTTTTTTTTTATTTTTATTTTTTTATTGTACTTCAGGTGAAGGCTTACAAAACAAATAGTTTCTCATGAAACAGTAGTACACAGGTTGTTTTATGACATTGGTTAACAACCCCACAACATATCAACCTTCTAACTTCTCAACCTTTTTTTTTTGGTGAAAATACACATAGCCAAAGATACACCATTTCAAAAATTTCTACATGCACACTTCAGTGACATTGACTACGCTTTTCCAATTGTGCTGTTATTCTCACTTAAGATGAAGTCTTACATAACAAAATAGTTTCTCATTTAACAGTTACTACAAATATTGCCCTGTGACAACGGTTAACAATCTTACAACACATCAACAATATCTTTACTCAACCTTGGGTTCCCTATCACCAGCTTCCTTGTCCCCTTTTGCCTGCTGGCCCTTGTCACTGGACTACTGTACCTTGTTAGTCTCATTTGGTTTTATGGGGCTGT
>NW_004444221.1:249210-281439 GCF_000243295.1 Trichechus manatus latirostris
GGTTTCAGGATTGTTGTTTTCTCTGTTCGGCTTAGTTTTTCAGATCTTTGCTGTGGAGGGACGGCATGGTGCTTCTGCCTAGAGTGCCATTTTGCTGGAACTCCTAAGAAGGGTTATTTATTTTTATTTTGTTTTTGTTTGTATTAAGGAGCCCTGGTGGTGCAGTGGTTAAGTGCTTGGCTGCTAACCGAAAGGTTGGCAGTTTGAACCCACCAACTTTTCCTCAGGAAAAAGATGTGGCAATCTGCATCTGTAAAGATTACAAGCTTGGGAAGCTTATGAGGCAGTTCTATTCTGTCCTATAGGGTTGCTGTGAGTCGGATTCGACGGCAATGGGTATAACAGATATTGTTGGTATTTGGGAACTTTTGGTTTTACCAATGAGATTTACTCACATATGTTTTAGAAAGTGCAAATGCAATGGAGATCACCTTACTGTGGTTGTGACATTTCTGACAACACGAGTGTGTGACGGGGTGTGAGACAATTATGATGTCACCAGTAGTGACAGAAGTACCAATGATAGCTTCCTTATCTATAGATCACAGCTACAGTGGTGTGACCTGAAAACCAGTTGTCCTTGAAAGCCCCCAGACTTGAATTTCTCCTATCTTTCCAACATTTTTATAAGTACCTTATTCTCTCTAGTACTCTCTTTCTTCTTGAAACACCTAGAGTATTTTCTGTTTCCTGCAAACATCACTTGATATACTATGACACTATCTATCTGATGTTGAGAAAACAGAGAATACACTCTCAGTTTTTTTCACTGTAAAACAGTAATAATAATACATTACCTACAAACTTCTGTGAGGATTTATAGAGAATGTATCTAAAGTATTGAGCACTAGCTCTAGTAATTACTTAATAAATAATAGCTATTTTCAACAACATTCATTAATAATGCATTTTGTTTGAATATAAAATATATGACCATTAACTCTATTACTAATCTGATAGATCCAGAAAAATACTACAGATTATTATGTTTATTGTGTTATAGTTATTTTCATAAATTATAATTAAACAATTTTGTGGTTCTGGGGTATATGAAGAAGATATTTTATTTGGAGTTTGTGTAATTTCCTGTCCTTCTACATATCATAAAATCCTTCCAACTGTAAATGAGGTTAGAGAGATTAGAAGTTTCCCTAATTTCACAGAGATTACCGTTCACCACTCCTTTGTTCATAAGCAGGTTCTGACTGAGAGAAAATGGAGCTGAAAGCTGGTTAGGCTATTCATAGTTTTGAAATTTTTCCCTCCAGTAATTTATGCAACAAATATTTGTCACATTAGAGGGAAATGTCATTGACTTTATGCTTTGATTTTGTGTGTGTTGGATTCCTATAAATGGAGACATTTTCTAAATATATTGTCCTGCACTATATTAAAGTCTGAAGTTGAAAAATGCATCTTCTTAATCTTTAAAATAATATCTTTTGAGGAACGTAGGGTCTACATTCTTCTTTAGTATAGTAAGAAATAAAGAAATCTCTCTGTATGCTGCTGTGACCTTTGACAAGTGTCATAGCTAACTGGTATTAGTAGCATCAGGATTTATTCTTTCACACAGGTTTGTGTTCTGCCAGGTGGAAATAATCACTGAAAATAAATGCCTCCGGTTTAAAAAAAAAAAAAAAGGTGTTTGACATTTCACTGTGCTCACTCTGGCTCTGAACGGTCAATTTGTTGGGCATCCCACCAAGTCTGAAAAAAAGGGCAGGTGACTGTTTGGGGGTGAGATGACCTGTGACTAGTTCCAGATCCTGTCTGGTTTACAAATTGATGTCAGCTTTGTAAACAAACTATCAGGGGCTTCAGGTGTCTAGTGGTAAATGTCTAGGATCCTCAGTTCAGGTATTTTCTTCCTCTGCCCTTGTGCTCTCTGAAAAGCTACTGAGCCTTGAACTTCTGCAAACATTTGATCAAACTTACGATCTTGACTCACTGAGGGATCAGTAAAAATCTGGGGCTCATTACTGATGAGACCTAGCAAGCCCCACAGGTCATGATAGGAAGGTATCACTCTGACTTGACTCACTCCAGCATTTGCAACACCTGGCATAGTTGTTGTTGTTAGATACTGTCTAGTCAGTTCCAACTCAAAGCGAACCTAGGTACAACCCTGTGTATCAGAGTTGTATCCTTTCACCATACCTATTCAATCTGTATGCTAAGTAAATAATCCAAGAAGCTGGACTATATGAAGAAGAACAGGGCATCAGGACTGGAGGAAGACTCATTAACAACCTGCGTTATGCAGATGACACAAACTTGCTTGCTGAAAGTGAAGAGGACCTGGCATAGAAATTCCCTAAATCTCTGTCCTAGATGCACTTATTTTTAGGATATAACAAAAATTAAAATAAACTAGGATGTTGTTGTTGTTAGGTGCCGTTGAGTCAGTTCCCACTTATACGACCCTGTGTACAGCAGAACGAAACACTGCCTGGTCCTGAACATTCTTACAATTGTTGTTATGCTTGAGCCCATTGTTGCAGCCACTGTGCCAGTTCACCTTGTTGAGGGTTTTCCTCTTTTTTGCTGACCCTCTTCTTTACCAAGAATGAGTTCCTCTACAGGGACTGGTGCCTCCTGATGACATGTCCAAAATACACGAGATGAAGTCTTTCCATCCTTGCATCTAAGGAGCATTCTGGCTGTACTTCTTCCAGAATTGATTTGTTTGTTCTTTTGCAGTCCATGGTATATTCAGTATTCTTCACCAACACCATAATTCAAAGGCATCAATTCTTCTTCAGTCTTCCTTATTCATTGTCCAGCTTTCACATTCATATGAGGTGCTTGAAACCACCATGGCTTGGTCAGGTGCACCTTAGTCCTTAAGGTGACGTCTTTGCTTTTTAACACTTTAAAGAGGTCTTTGGCAGCAAGTTTGCCCAATGTAACACGTCATTTGATTTCTTGACTCGTGCTTCCATGGGTGTTGATTGTGGATACAAGTAAAATGAAATCCTTGACAACTTCAATCTTTTCTCCATTTATCATGATGTTGCTTATTGGTTCAGTTGTGAGGATTTTTGTTTTCCCTATGTATTATCCATAATAACACTTTGCTTATTTTGAAGATTTATAGTTTCCATAGTCTCTTTATAAGCATCATAATAGTACATAGTCCTGTCAGATATAATTGTCCTGTGAGATAGACAAGATTATATCTTTCAAACGGAGGTTCCAACTTCTGGTAATGAAGGAGTAGCTTGGTCAGATAAACTCTGCTACAGATAACAATTATGAAATTTAGACATCTGGACATAATACAAAAACAACTACTGGAAGGCACTGTGTGATTTGTGTGCTCAAAGTTCAGAAGACAGAAATCCAAAGTATTACTTGGTTGTGGTGTCATAAGACAGAGTTCAGGGCTGGCAGAGTAACTGGAAAATTAAGAGTGACAGACTGAGTCCCCAAACTTACATATAAACTCTGCCCAAATCCTTGGATGACCACTGACCTAAGAATGTGCAGAGAAGAATCCTGAAGACCCAGTGAAAAATGGCAGTTGGAAGCTGAAAGAACTCAGTAGATATTTCAGCTGCTTTCCAAACAATGGAGACTGAAAAAGGGGGAGCATTTAAGTCTAGCCAAGTTAACTTCTAGCTATAACCAAAACAACATTTTTCAGAGGAAAATAATTAAATTCAATCTCCACAACATACATTTACAACACACTGAAAAATTACCAGATATATATATATATATACAAGCAGGAAATTATAACCCAGGCTTAAGAAAAAAGCTGTCAATAAAACCTGGTCCAAGATTAGACAGATATTTGAATTACCAAAGACCTTAAAGGAACTGTTGTGAATATATTCAGGTCATAAAGAAAAATAAGTTATTTTTCTTTGATGGACAAATGATTGAACAATAATGGACAAATCAGGAATCATAGCAGAGAAACAAACTATAAAAAAGAACCAAATGGAAATTCTAGAACTGAAAAATATAATAGCTGAAATAAAAATTCATGGTTCAACAGCAGATTAGAAAAAATAAAAGAAAAAATTAATGAATTTGATGATAGGGAATGAAAATATTAAATCTGGAGAACTGGGAGAAAAAAAGATTGAAGAAAAATTAATAGAATCTCACGGATATATGGGACAAGATCAAGCAGTCTAGAATATATATAATTAGAGCTACAGGCATACAAGAGAAAGAGAACCTGACGGGAAATCATATTCAAAAAAACAAATGGGTGAAAAATATTTAACCAAACATCAAAGAAAGTCAGCAAAACTCAAGAAGTCTAAAAACAAACAAACAAAAACTAAGCCCATCATAATCAAAGTATTTAAATACCAAAGATAAGACAATATATTGCGAGTAGCCAGGAAAAAAAAAAAAAATCCACACATTATGATATGAATGACAGGTTACTTCTCATCAGGAAACACAAACAAACAAACTAAGGCCAGAATATTGTTATCCATGTAGCAAACATGAGCAACCTGTGTCCATAAGGAACCTATATATACATCAAGAGGCAGTCATTCGAACAGAACAAGCAGATACTGCTTGGTTTAAAGTCAGAAGAAGTGTGCGTCAGGGTTGTATCCTTTCACCATACTTATTCAGTCTGTATGCTGAGCAAATAATCTGAGAAACTGGACTATATGAAGAAGAATGGGGCATCAGGATTGGAGGAAGACTCATTAACAACCTGTGATATGCAGATAACACAACCTTGCTTGGCCCAGGACCAAGCAATGTTTCGTTCTGTTGTGCATAGGGTCACTATGAGCCAAATCTGATTCGGCGGCACCTAACAACAACAACAGATAGCAACCACTAATAAAAAACTGCAAAGACTTATAGCTAAAAAACCATTGGTGGAATTAAAATGAAATGCTAAATTCTAAATAAATAAATAAATAATAAGCCAAGAAAGGAGGGACAAAAGAAGAAAAATGCAATAGAACAAATAGAATGTAAACAAAAATAGTAGGCAAAAACCCAACCATATTAATTAACATATTAAATGTAAATGAACTTAAAACTACAATTAAAAGGGAGGTATCGTCAGAATAGACTAAAATAATCAAAAACCAACCATATTCTGCCTACAAGAGCTGCACTTTAAATGCGAAGACACATATACATGGAAAATGAATAATGGATATGCCATTCAAACATAAATCAGAGAAGGCTGGAGTGATTAAATTACTATCTGACAAAGTGGATTTCAAGACAAGGAGTATTACCAAAGATAAAGAGGAATATTGTATGACAATAAAATCATAAAAACCAAACTCATTGCCATTGAGTCGATTCCAACTCATAGTGACCCTATAGAACAAAGTAGAACTGCCCCATAGGGTTTCCAAGGAACAGCTTGTGAATTCAAACTGCCGACCCTTTGGTTAGCAGCTTGAGCTCTTAACCCTTGCACCACCAGGGCTCCATTGTATAATGATGTTGTTGTTGTTAGGTTCCGTGGAGTTGGTTCTGACTCGTAGTGACTCTATAGGACAAAGTAGAACTGCCCTATAGTATTTCCAAGGAGCAGCTGATGGATCTGAACTGCCAACCTTTTGGTTAGCAGCTGAATCCTTAACCACTATGCCACCAGGGCTCCAATGGTATAATGATAGAATAGGTTAATTCATAAGGAAGAAATAAGAATTATATATTTATAAATCATAAATATGTATATGCTTCCAATATATGAAGTTAAAATTGGCACAGCTAAAGAGAAATAAAGTTGAGATTGCAACACCTCTCTCTGAGCAATTAATAGAAAAATTAGGCAAGAAAAATTTTAATAAGAATATAGTCAACACTATTAACAGTGATCGATCAGTGTTGATCAAACTGACATTTATAAAATGCTACACACAACAACTACAGAATACACATTCATTTCAAGTGCACAAGGAATGTTCAGCCAGATAGACTATATGCTTAGCCATAGAAGAAGTGCCAATATTTTTAAAAAGACTGAAATCATACATAATATGTTCTCTCACCACAATAGAATTAAATTAGAAATCAATGACAATAAGTTATCTATGAAAATCCTTATTTTAGAATCTTTCCTTTGTTATTCACTTCCAGAAGTACCAAGTGCTGCTATGTCTGAGACTTTTAATAATACTACCTTGTAATTTAGAATGCATCCCTGCTTTTATCACTCTGTCTTAATATTTGCCTTTCTTGGGTCTCCAACTTCTGTTAAAAATTTATATCTATGATTTTCACCTTCAAAAATGTTGATGTTCTGTCTTCTTCAATTTTCCCTATTCTTGTGAATTTGTATTTTTTAAAATTGTCCTTTAACATCTTTTTAAATATGGCTTAAGAAAAGAATAAGCAAAATTGCATGTTTGCTTTCAGTCCTCCATTACTTCCAGAACGTCTACATCCTTTATTTTGCCTTTTCAACTCTCCTTTTCTGATTGTATTTGGTTTGATGACATTTCCCACCTATAGGTTAAAAGTAATCCACTCTAATTTTACTTTTTCAGAGGTTAAACCTAAGTTTTTACATGTATATAGCATCTAAATTTGAATGTTTCCAGTCTCTTCCCAAACAATAAAAAGGTCTAAATATTCTTTAACTTTGTTCTCCTTATTCCCATCTTCAAAATTTTCTAGAATTTTATCTTCAGTGTCTTTCAGGTCTCTATAAATTTATTTATTAGAATTATTTATTTTTATAGGTAAGGATTATCTATATTTCCTCACATGCTTATCACGTTTAATCCTCCCCCCCAAAAAATCCCCATTATCACATGTTTAAACCAAAAAAAAAAAACCAAATCCATTGCCGTTGAGTCAATTCCAACTCATAACGACCCTGTAAGACAGAGTAGAACTGCCTCATAGGGTTTCCAAGGAGCAGCTGGTGGATTCCAGCTACTGCCCTTTTGGTTAGCAGCCAAGCTCTTAACCACTACCCACTACTATTTCTTGATTACACTTCTTCCTTCTGTGTGTTTTTCTCTTGCTTAAGTATAGCCTATGGTAGTTGTTTTATCAAGAATCTGTAGGTACCATATTCTCTCAGTCTATGTTTTTCTAAAAATATATTTATTTTGTCCTTATTCCCAATGATAGATTGGCTGGGTATAGAAATTCCAAGTAACAATTGATTTCCTTCACTATTTGAAGATATTTTCCCACTGGCTTCAGGTATACATTGTTGTTGATAGAAATCTGCTATCAACGTAATTGCCATTCTTGTACAAGAATCTTTTCTGGTTGCTTTTAAAATTTCATCTTTCTCTTTTTATTCTGCAGCTTCACTGAGATACAGAAGAATAGATATATTTTCTCCTATCAGACTTTTTGAGCTTCTTCAATCTAAGAACTAACATTGTTCAATCTTAGAAAATTCTCAGTTATTATCTTCTCTCAGAATATTCTTTCCAATCTTCTATTATTGTGTTGGATCTTCATTTCCTATCTTTCATGTCAGTATTTTCATCTCTATCACACTGCTTCATTCTGTGTAAATTGCTAAATCTATTTTCCAATTTTCTCTCTCTCAAGTTAAATTTGATCTGTCCATTGTGTTCTTAATTTTAATAAATACATTAGCCATGATTAGAAATGTGGTTTGGCTCTGTTCTACATTTATAATTTTTTAAAAAATTTCCATACTGCTCTCATTGTTTTTTATTTCTTGTATATTATCTTTAATAATTTTAAACATTAATAATATTAAACTTTAATATTTGCTAGTCATGTTTATACTGTTTTTTATCTTTAGTTTTCAGATTTTAATTTTCATATTTGTTGCATTTGTTGACCCTTGCATTGTTGTTAATTCTCATGTCTAATTTTAAATTTTTCATTGCATTTCATCTTCAGGGTGCATTTCTCTGTGGGAGTAGTCTCTTGGATTGTGGGCTGTAGCTTGTGCTGAGACAAGTGTTACATTAACTTTGAGTTTCTTACTGAATGGGTGGTAAACATTCAGACCTCACAGTCTGTGATTTGGGATTGGGGTTTTTATTTTTCTAAGAGGACTTTTTTTGTTGTTTTCTGTTTATGGATCTGAGTAACTGGCATATTTCCTGCTTCTTCCCTGGATCTGTGGCTTTTCTAGTCCAGTTTCCATAAACATTATAGTCAATGTGACATCCATCTTTATTTTTCTTTGCAGAGGGTTCAGTTCCAGCTAACCACCTTGTGTGAAGTCAAAAACACAGTCCCTGTTTCAACATGAGCAAAAATAGCTCTTTCAACTTTATTCTACCTCCCATACCTCTGGAATACTTTAGCATCAGCTCTAAGTTGGGTCTTTATGTTTCCCCTTCATTTATAATAACTAGAAAATCCCCTTTTTTCCGTTGAATTTAGCTGCATGTTTTCCTAATGCATTTTTTCTTGGAATTTAGTGTTTTTTCTGTTGAAGTACAGCATTTTGTAGGAGGAATTTTTGTAGCGACACAGTGCAGAGAACAGTGTTAACCATATTTAACATTTACTCCCTTAGTAATTAATACAGACTTATTCATTAATCTTCTACTGTAACATTTTTATGGCTTAAGATTATTTAATTATATTTGTGTACTCTAAGTTATCTAACCAAATCCCTATTGTTGGACATGTTTTTAAACTAGTGTTTCTCTTATAAAGAATACTACATTATGTAGCTAATTTTTTTACACTTGCAGTAGGAAAAAAGTCAAAGAATTTACTTAAAATAAGAACAAAGCTTAAAAGAGCAGAAGATTCTAGCTAGTAAGTAACAATAGTCAAAGAAGTATAAATAAATGTGTGAGTACCAAAATTTTCCATTTCCTTGTGGCAATGATTTAGCTGTATTAGCAATTTACCTACCTAACTACCTGTCTACCTACCTTCCTATCTACCTACCTACCTACCTAGGAAATACGTCTTTTGGATTTTTTTTTTTTTTTTCTTTTGATAGCAATGACAGGCCCAGAAAATTAAATAATTATTTATTAAGTATCAAACCAGGGCCAAATTCCTTTGCTGGCGATGCATCTCAGAATGAAGCCTGTAATGATCTCAGAAAAACATTAATGTGATTGGAGCAGACATCATTTTTCTTTGTCTCATCCTTCATTCTTTCCACTTTGAAGTGTCAGGTGAATGCTAACATTTAGCATCCTGAAAAACATCACTTTATCAGCCTTGGAAAGAGTAGCAATGGTGATTAGGGCACCTCAGCTGAAATCATGGTAAGCTTGTTGGAACTAATCCTCCAAAATGTTCTCACACCACAGAAGCTAGAGTTACTTGTCAAAGCTGAGGCAGTCTACTACTCCTTAAAGCTTCCAGAGCGCTCTTCCATCTCAGAAGAAATCCATTTCCATTAATCTGAGCAGACATAAAGATATAGCTGAAACCTTCCAAACAGGCAAAACAAAAACATAAACAAACTACAAAAAAACCCCACAAAACTCGAGGATAACATACAACACTCATGACAAAAATTGCAGGAAGAGATAAAGGTGCGGGAAAGTTTGATTCCTAATGCTAATTTTCTTGGAAAAAAAAATCAATGGAAAAAAAAATCAATGATATTCACTGGAAAACAACTCCATCAACTTCACAATCAAGATTCTTCATAAACTCACAGTAGACTCAAGTTCTTAATAGCGTTTTCTTTCTGCTCCCTTGTAGTCTATGGAGAGAAGGTCTTATAATATATTTTAAATTGAAGATAATATACCTTATTTTCTATTTGAAAGTCCTATTTTTACTCCCACAGATAATGGAAAGCGAAACTTCTTCCAGCTGGTAATTTACTGGTTTTATTGTCAGTCCCACAGAATGTTCTTCCTGCTTACTGTTCAGTTTTAATTAGGTTCCTATAGTGTTACATAAACTGCAGCACTGCTTCCCCTGTGATACAAATAAAATCAAAGAGAACTGAATCTTGCAATTTTTGATATGATCAATAGAGATCAGACGGGTTAAGTGGCCTGCTTAGGGATACATAATCAGGACTAGAAGGCAGTTCTCCCAGGTTATTCAGGAGAGTTCTCACAAAGGAGATAAATTCTATAAATCTTTTATTTTGGTAAAAAAATAAATTTTTTGTTTATTTTTCTTCAGTTTGCTTAGAATAATTGAAACTACTATGGTTCAGAACTCAAACTCAATTAGAAAAAGATGAAGAAATGAGAAAAAAATTAAAATTCAACAGTAGGAGTCACTCTTTCAGGGAAAGAGAGGTTCAGAAAATTTTAACTAACACCACTGTCCCCTAGAAGGCTGCCTCTTTAGTCTTTCAGTTGGCTTTTTTCTGCTGTAATAAAAATCCTATGCATCATCATGTTATTTCTCATAGTGAACATAAAATTTGCATATATAAACATTTTCAAAGTTGTTTAAAAAGTGTTCATCTGAACCTGGACTATATGTAAGACTGGTGGAGTCTAGGAAAAAGTACTATAACTTGAAAGATATTCTGTTATTTTTGTTCTATTTTTTTTTATTGCATTTTAGTGAAGGTTTACAGAACAAATAGTTTCTCATTAAACAGTTAGTACACATATTGTTTTATGACAATGGTTAACAACCCCACGACGTGTCAGCACTCTCCCTTCTCCATCTTAGGTTCCCTATTACCAGCTTTCCTGTCCCCTCCTGCCTTCTAGTCTTTGTCCCTAGACTGTTGTGCCCCATTGGTAAATCCTATAAATCTTGACTCAGATTTAATGTACTAGAATAATATAATTTTAAAGGGAAAGAAGACCATCTTAAAAGGAAGAAATAAAATTTAACATCCGTTTAAAATCAGGAATTAAAAATAAATAAATAAAGGACAATAAGCAGGGAAAAAAAACATTTTTGCCTGAACTCAAAAAATAGCTGAACAGGAGAGTGAAGACCAATTTTCATGTTTGTAAAATGTGTGTCTATTTTTCGGAGAGTGTCTGCATAATCTTAAATTTTATCAGATATATCAGGTATCACATTAAATAGAGCCTCTCAACTGGAGTATTTGGAGGAAGTGCTGTAGAAAAGTTTAAGTATTATTGGAACTGTGTAGGAAGATGTATTAGTTTCCTCTTGCTGCTATAACTAATTACCACAAACTTAGTGGCTTAAAGCAGCAAAAATTTATTATCTTAAAGTTCTAGATGTCAGAAGTCCAAAATGAGTTTTATTTGCAGGACTAAAATCAGTGTCAGCAAAGCTGCGTTCCTTCTGAAGGTTCTGGGAAAGAAGCCGTTTCCTTGTCTTTTCCACCTTCTAGGAAAATAAACAAACAAAACCCTTTGCCGTCAAGTTGATTCCAACTCATAGTAAGGACAGAGTAAAACGACCCCATAGGGTTTCCAAGGAGTGGCTGGTAGACTCAAACTGCTGAACTTTTGGTTAGCAGCTGAGCTCTTAACCACTGTGCCACCAGGGCTCCAGCTTCTAGAGGCCACCTGAATTCCCTGACTCATGGTTACTTCTTCCATCTACAAAGCCAGCAACATAGCATCTGCAAGTCTCTCTTTGTCTCTGACCTCTGCTTCCCTTATTACATCTTCTTCTCTCGCTGATCTTCTTGCTCCCTCTTGTAAAGACCCTTGTAACTACATTCGGCCTACCTGGATAATGGATTATCCAGGTGTTTAGAATATCTGTGCTACATTTTAACATTTATTCTACATTAAATTGCCTTATATACAATTATATCTCTAAGCATAGACCACAGATAACACACATCAGATTTACTTTGGATAACATTTAAAATGCTTAAAAATGCTTAATCCTGAACTGAATGTTTTGACTGAATCAATTGAATCAGTGTCTCTGAGATTGGAGCCTGAAATCTACATTTCCGTATCAAGTGATGCTAATGTTCCCTAAAATTTGAGATGTTCTGCTATCTAAGATGAAAGGCTTTGCTGCCTACTCCGAAAACCCTCACATTTTCTTTAAACCAACTATTTGCCATTGAGTTGATTACAACTCATGGCAACCCCCCGTGTTTCATAGTAGAACTGTGCTCCATAGGGTTTTCAGTGGCTGACTTTTCAGAAGTAGATCTACAGGCCTTCCTTCCAAGGTGCTTCTGGGTAGACTGGAACAGCCAGCCTTCTGGTTATCAGCTGAGAGCATTAAATATTTGCACCAATGTGCTAATATAAATCCAAGTCATAGCAATGTGGTAGATACTTTGTGGACTTGGTTTAGTTAACCACACCCAGAGTGCTGAGTTCAAGGCTAGGCATCACCCTTTAAGGAGGTTCACCTTGGCAGCATTATGGAGTTTCCTAAAGTAGGTCATCAGGGTTATGATGGCTTTGAACACGGTACTCTTTTGTGGATTTTTTTCTTGTTACAGATATCATAGAAGGGATTCATGCAACAGGTATGAAGTATATTCATTAATTTATGCATTCATTTATTCATTCAATCAAATGTATTTACTGCTGAGTAAGTGCTGGGGATAAATCAATGCATAAATTAAAGTCTTTTCCCTCATGAAGTTAAACTTACAGTGAATTGTGTAGAATTGAACTGGATACCTTATCCATTAATAAGCACTAGATTCAGCTGTTATTGACCAAAACGCACTGCCGTCAAGTTGATTCTGACTCATAGCAACTCTTTAGGACAGAGTAGAACTGCCTTATAGGGTTTCAGAGGCTGTAATCTTTATGAAAACAGACGGCCTCATCTTTCTCCCACAGAGTGGCTGGTGAATTTGAACCGCCGATCTTTCGGTAAGCAGCCAAGTGCTTAACCACTGCACCACCAGGGTTCCTTCTGTTATTGACAGAACACTTCAAATAACAGTAGTTTACATAAGACTAATGTTTATTTTTATCTCACAAAAATATGCTAACTGTTGATCCAAACAGGTTATAGTTTCAAGGACCCATTATCTTGTATCTTGCTAAAGCTCTGTGCACAGCCTTGACCTTATGGTCAAAGATGGCAACATCAGCAAACCAGAAAGAAGGATGGAGAAAAGAATGAAGAAAAGTGGGTAAAGGGAACACATGCTCTTTCTTTTAAGATAGTTTCACAAAAGTTGCTCCATAATACTTCTGCCTATACATCATTGGCTACATAGCAACATCTAATCCCAAGGAAGACTAAGAAACATAGTATTTACTTGAAATAGCCACAGTTAAACATCAAGAATTCCAGCGACGAAAAAGAATATCGGGAGATAACTGGAAACTTCTGAAATAATCAGCCCCTTTGGCCCCACAAGTACCCAGCAGTACTCCCTTCTTCTCACATAACAAAATAAACTTTCCTCAAGTAAGACATCTCTCAGAGTCCATCTTCTCACCACATCCAGCTCATAAACCAGAATCCTAGGGTAATACATATCCCTCTCCATTTAATCCAGAAGTACCTCTTTCTGGTTTTATATCCCCTAAACTAAAAGACATATCATTGCCCTTATTCCACTTAATATATAATGGCATAGTCAGAAAAGAGGAGAATAGGACAGATACACAGTCACTAATCCTTAATTAACATTATCAGAGTTTCTATGGGCAGACATCAAAAAGATTCCCTTCTGTAGCAATCAAGTAAGTTCTTTGAAAACCCCATCAGGTAGCATCTGGTTCGATGCACTGGGAAAAAAAATTCCTCATCCATTGATCTCCATGGTCCCTGGCTCTGCCTCTAGAAGTCTCTTCCTTGTTCATTGTCCTCTTTGGATGCCTTTCTTGAGAACTGTACATCTTTAGGACTCGGTGCTGCTGTTGAATGTTTGAGGACTAAGGACATTAGGTGTTAAACACACTATTCCAGGCAAAACCGGGGTTTCTTTAGCAAAACAATTTCCTCAAAAATATAGTAGGCATCCGGTCTATTTTCTTCAGGTCAGTTCCATGTATGAGTCACCAAAACCAAAGATCTCATTAGGCGTGGTTTTTTGGCCTGAAAACTCTGGTCTTCTACTTATTGACCACTGGGCTCTGTCCATTCCCCTTTCTCTCAGTTAAGCTGAGGAGGTCTTGAGGCCATCTAAAATCATAAACTTGGGTTGGAAGGCAAAAATCTTTGAACTTCATTTTGCTTCTTCCATTTTTGGCAGAGAATTCTTAAAGTAAGCTACTTTAAAGAGTAGCTTCATTGTTTGTCACCTAGTAAGGCATTTGCAGTCATCACTTATAACTGCTTCAATTTGGCAGAAAGAGCAGAAGACTTTTTTAAGTATACAAAGTCCCAAGTTAGAGACTCTCCATCAGCTTAAATGCAGGTCAAAGCTAGATAGATAATATTGTAGAAAGTTATATTGCCTTCTTTCTCTAGTTTGTTGCAAGCAGAAAGAAGCATCTTACACAGACGACATGTTCAATTTTTCCTATTATTTCATACAACATTATATAGCAGTGGGTATGTGGATTGCCTTCCAAGACATCAAAGCAATTATTTAACTACATGTATATATGTATTTCCAATTTAATTGTTTAAATGTGTGTGTATATATATATATTTTTCATAGCATAGAAAGGGCCACCAGCTTTCCAGCCTGCAACATCTGTGCTTTTATCATGCAATCCCTGACAAAGTTAATGCCAAATATTTTAGGTTCTGTTTTGTGCAGTACCCCACTTCGAAGTTAAATTTTGTTTTATTTAGAATTAAGGTTAGCTATAAGAGACAAGGAGCCCTGGTGGCACAGTGGTTAAGAGCTTGGCTGCTAAACAAAAAAGGTCAGCAGTTCAAATCCACCAGCTGCTCCTTGGAAACCCGTATGAGGCAGTTCTACTCTGTCTTGTGGGGTCACTATGAGTTGGAATTGACTCAACTGCAACGGGTTTAATTCTGGTATAAGTGGCAAAAAGAGTCCTGGTGGCACAGTGGTTAAGCAGTCAGCTGCTAACTGAAAGTTCAGCTGTTCGAACTCACCAGCAGCTCTGCTGGAGAAAGATGTGGCACTCTGCTTCCTTAAAGAGTACAGCCTTGGAAACCTATGGGGCGGTTCTACTCTGTCGCGTTGCATTGCTATGAGTTGGAATCAAATCAACTCGACGGCAATGGGTATAAGTGACAAATAAAAATCAAAATAACGGAGAATTAAATAAGGTAGTAGTCTATTTTTCTCTTACATAAAAGACCTGGGAGGAGGTCTAGGACTAATTTGGTTCTTCAAGATGTCAAAGACATCATACTATCAAGTTGTACTTCCATGCATGACTTCAACCTCATGACTGTGTTCCAGGCAGCAAAATATAAGATGATTCAAAAAAGAAGTGGTAAAGAGAACATGCTTATAGTCTCTTAAGGATATATCACATGATGCATCAGTCTATATACTTTTGCCAGATCTTGGTCACGTGATCATACATGGCTGCAGGGAAAACTGGAAAATATCATTTTTACTCCAGGGAGAGCCATGATATCAGCCAAAGATCAGGGATTCATAGCAATGAAAGCAAAAGGTAAAATGTTAGGATCCAGTTAGCCATTTCTTTCACATATTCTAAGACCATTTAAATTCTAAGGGTATACAAAGGCATTCAACTGTGTGGATCATGACAAATTCATGGAAATTCCAGAACACTTAATTGTGCTCACGTGGAACCTGTACATAGACCAAGAGGCAGTTGTTCCAACAGAACAAAGGGATACTGCATGGTTTAAAGTCAGGAAAGGTGTGTGTCATGTTTGTATCCTTTCACCATACATTCTATCTGTATGCTGAACAGATAATCTGAGAGGCTGGACTATATGAACAAGAATGTGGCATCAGGATTGGAGGAAGACTCATTAACAATCTGCTACATGCAGTTGGTGGTGCAGTGGTTAAGAGCTACGGCTGCTAACCAAAAGGTTATCAGTTCAAATCCACCAGCTGTTCATTGGAAACCCTATGGAGCAGTTCTACTCTGTCCTATATGGTTGCTATAAGTTAGAATCGACTCAATGGCAACAGGTATAAGCAGATGACACAACCTTGCTTGCAGAAAGTGAAGAGTATACTTGAAGCACTTAGTGATGAAGATCAATGACTACAGCCTTCACTATGGATTGCACTTCAACATAAAGAAAACAAAAATCCTCACAACTGGACCAATAAGCAACATCATAATAAATGGAGAAAAGATTGAAGCTGTCAAGGATTTCATTTTACTTGGATTCACAATCAATGCCCACAGGAGCAACAGTCAGGAAAAAAAATGACGTGTTGCATTGGGCAAATCTGCTGCAAAAGACCTCTTTAAAGTGTTTAAAAGCAACGATGTCACCTTGAAGACTAAGGCATGCCATAGTATTTTCAATCACCTCATAAGCATGTGAAAGCTGGACAATGAATAAGGAAGACCGAATAAGAATTGATGTCTTTGAATTAAAGTGTTGGTGAAAAATATTGAATATACCATGAACTGCCAGAAGAATGAACAAATCTGTCTTGGAAGAAGCATAGCCAGAATGCTCCTTAGAAGTGAGGATGGTAAAACTTTGTCTCATGTACCTTGGACATGTCATCAGGAGGGATCATTCCCTGGAAGAGAACATCATGCATGGTAAAGTAGCGGATCAGCAAAAGAGAGGAAGACCCTCCGTGAGATGGCTTGACACAGTGGCTGCAGTAATGGGCTCAAGCATAACAATTGTGAGGATGGTGCAGGACCACTCAACGTTTCATTCTGTTGTACACAGAGTCACTACGAGTTGGAGCTGTCTTGATGGCACCTAACAACAATGGCATGATTCTAAAATACACCCTATCTTTCTTCTGAAAAGAATTCTTGATCAGGATCTTCAGATACAGGCCAAAGGCTGTTCCTTACTTGGACCATTCATTTCTTCAGTCAATTAGTATTTTTTATACCCAAACTCATGCTCTATGAAAAGAGACAAACACTGATTCAGAACAAATGAAATTACAATTTGATTAATAGTGTAAGTGAACTACACAATTATAAAAGGAAACTTCAAGAAAATGTTTACTTTAGGATCAGATTCTACAGTGCATAATAGCATGTAGGAGTTTGAAGTATGAGATCAGAGAGGTCTGATTTCATCCTCAGCTGCACATTATAATCACTTGGGAAAGTTCTAAAAAATGCTGATGCCCAGAATCTACCTTTTAAGAGCCTGATATAATTTGTCTGGAGTCATTGATGGACATTGACATTAAAAACAAAACAAGAACAACAAAAAGCCACCTCTTATTTTATTGTGCAGCCATTGTTGAGAATTACTGATCTCTGTCATTAAGGAAGACTTTATTGAAGAGGGATGGCTCAAACCAACTCATAAAGCATGGATAGAGCTTGGATTGGTAGATAACAGAGTGTGAAAGTAGATATTTGGCATTTCAGGTCAGCACCAGGAAAGTGTGATCATTAGGGTTATATGTTTACTTGGCTGGGCCATGTTCCTCAGTGGTTTGGCAGTTATGATGTAGTTTGGCAGTTGTATGATGATGTGATCACTTCCATGATGAGCTTTGATATAATGTGATCACCTCCATGATGGGATCTGCTGTGAGAAGTCAATCAGCTGAAAGGGAGTTTCCATGGGCGTGTGACCTGCATTGAATACAAGTAGACATTCTGGCAAGGCTTGGGGGCTTTTGCTTGCTCCGGATCCTGCAGCTGCCTTCTGTTCGTCTGAACTCCGGTTCTTGGGACATGAGTTAGCAGCTTACCTCCTGCCTTGCCTGCTGATTTTGAGACTGTTTGTTCTTCCCAGCCTGTGAGCAAAAGCCCTGCTGTCTGACTTGCCAGTCTTGATTTCACCAGCCCCTACGGCTATGTGAATCAGGAGAAGCCTCTATCCTGACCCACAGACTTGGGAAATTCCAGCCTCTACAATCATGTGAACCATTTCTTTGATATAAATCCCCCTCTCTATATATATTTATATACTTTATTTGTTTTGCTTCTCTAGAGAACCCAGCCTAAGACATTTGGTACAGAGAGTGGTTCTAGAGAAACAAAATTGTAAGGATGAGTTTTCTAAATTGGTTCTCAAGTCTGGTTAGTCTAAAAGATGTTGCTAACTCTGCTTCCTGTAGTAAAGAGGGCACTGCTAATCCATGGCATGAGGTGGCAGTCGAAATACACAAAATATCACAACCAATAGATCAGATATTGGTGAAAGGTGAGGCTCTGGGTGATTGCATGTTCAATACCTTTCTACACTTTTGTAATAATGAGAAGTATAAGGAAGTTAGTTAGTTGGGCCTACTTATGTTAAACAAAGTGGTGAAAGAGATGAGCTCAGGGCTTCAGAGTCAGTGCTCAAGTGCTGCATAAATGTCCTCAAATTTTCCACTTGTGACTTGGAGGAAAACCTTATTTTTTGTAGTAACAGAGCTGATGTTGCCAAAAACCAAACTAAGAGTCTTATTGTAAGAGTGGCTGGATTACAACATCAACTCAGTTGTCAACCTCACGAGGTCTCTGAAGTTAAAGTGAGGGCATTGATTGGGATTGAGATGGGGACATATGGGCAGATAATCAGGATGCTGGAGACACTGGGCCCCTAAGTTCTGTTGAATCACTCTTGTCAACAGAATCAGTCCTCTCACTCCCATCTGAAGAGATTACTTCTTCTTGTTTGTCTGCTAAACCACCCTCCCAGTAAAACAATTAGCCCCTCCACCCCCATCTAATGAAATTAACTCAGCTGTATCTAAAGAGCCTTTGTCTGAGTCATTGTCTGGGGCATTGACTGAGGCTGATGCCTTGCAAGACAATGCTGAATGTTCTCAAAACACATCCCCACCACCGATTTTGGCTTCTAGACCTATAAGTAGACTAAAGTCCCAGCAAGCCCCAAAAGGTGAAATACAAGTGTGACCTAGGAGGAGGTACGCTACATTTCAAAAGAATTGATTAACTTTTCTAATACGTATAAACCGAAACCTGGGTAATATGTGTGGGAATGGCTCTTAAGGGTATGGGATAGTGGTGCAAGGAACATAAAGATGAATCAGTCTGAGTTTATTGATATGGGCCCACTAAGCACAGATTCTTTATTCAGTGTTTCATCTTGAAAGGTTAGGAAAGGATGTTATAGTTTATTTGGTTGGGTCACTGAAGCACTGATTGTGTGGTGGCCTACACTAAATTAAGTTGAAGTATGAGAACTGCCTTGGTATACTGTAGAGGAAGGTGTCCAAAGGTTTAGGGAAATTGGCATGCTATAGTGGATTTATTAGTTTAGACCCACAGACCCACACATGAAGTGCCCAGAGGACACACCTTTTACAACAATGGTGAGGAACAAATTTGTGAAGGGAGCCCCAGCATCCTTGAAAACTGCTGTGATGTTATTTTATGTGAGTCAGTTTTGACAGTGGAAACTGCCCTAACTGAATTAAGATGCCTAACTACAGTGGAGTTGATTGGACCCCATGGTAGCAGGGACCAAGTGATGGCACTCAATCAACAAAGACAAGCTGGGCATGGTTACCGTAATGGAAAGTAGAGTCAAAGCAGTAATCAGAATAGTCTGACTCATATGAACTTATGTCATTGACTACGTAGTCATGATGCCCCTAGGAGCGAAATAGGTAGGAAATCTGGTAAGTATTTACTTGATTTGTACAAGTGGATGAATTCTAGGTCAAGTGAACAGCAGTCTGACTCAAATTGCCAGAAGAGAGAGTTAACGGCTCCTCAATCAATTGCCAGATTTGAGCGAGTTTAATGATCCACAACCTCTTGAATGAAGGGGAGGCAGGGTCCCCTTGAGGAAGGACTCCAATACACTGCCAAAAACTTATACTGTTAATCTTTCTCCCAGCCTTCCCCAAAGGGATCTACAACCTTTTACAAAAGTAATTGTTCATTGAGGAAAAGGAAATAATCAGACTTTTTGGGGATTACTTGATACTGGCTCTGAACTGACACTAATTCTGGGAGACCAAAAACGTCACTGTGGCCCACCAGTCAGAGTGGGGACATATGGAAGTCAGGTTATTAATGGAGTCTTAGCTCATGTCAGTTTCACAGTAGGTTAAGTGGATCCCTGAACCCATCCTGTAGTGATTTTCCCAGCTCCAGAATGCATAATTGGAATAGATACACTCAGCAACTGGCAGAACACCCACCTGGATCCCTGACAAAAGGGGTAGGGGCTGTTATGGTAGGAAAGACCAAGTGGAAGTCATTAGACCTGCTCCTACCTAGGAAAACAGTAAACCAAAAGTAATACTGCATTCCTGGAGGGATTGCAGAGATCACTGCCACCATCAAGGACTTGAAGGATGCAGGGGTGGTGATTCCCACCACATCCCCATTCAACTCACCTATTTGGCCTGTGCAAAAAAATAGATGGAATTTGGAGAATGACAGGGGATTATCCAAAACTTAGCCAGGTGGTGACTCCAATTGCAGCTGCTGTTACAGATGTGGTTTCATTGCTTGAGCAAATTAATACATCTCCTGATACCTGGTAAGCAGCTATTGATCAGGTTAATCCTCTTTCTCCATACCTGTTTCAACAGACCACCAGAAGCAGTTTGCCTTCAGTTGGCAAGGCCAGCAATACACCTTCAGTTGCCTACCTCAGCGGTATATCAACTTTCCAGCCCCTTGTCATAATTTAGTTCACAGTGACCTTGATCATCTTTCCCTTCCAAAAACCATACACTGTTTCATTATATTGATGACATTATGCTGACCGGACCTAGTAAGGAAGAAGTGTCAATGACTCTGGACTTACTGGTAAAACATTTGCATGCAAGAGGGTGGGAAATTAATCCCACAAAAATTCAAGTGCCTTCCACCTTAGTGAAATTTCTAAGGGTCCAGTGGTGTGGGGCATGTGGAGATATTCCTTCTAAAGTGAAGGATAAGTTATTGTATCTGGCCCTCCCACAACTAAAAAAGAGGCACAATGTCCAGTGGGCCTTTTTGGATTTTGGAGGCAACATACTCCTCATTTGGGTGTGCTATTCTGGCCTATTTATCAAGTAACTCTAAAAGCTGCTAGTTTTGAGTGGGGGCCCATAACAAGAAAAGACTCTGCAACAGGTTCAGGCTGCTGTGCAAGACGCTCTGCCACTTTGCCCATATGATTGACTGATCCAATGGTGTTTGAAGTGTCAGTGGCAGATATAGATGCCGTTTGAAGTATTTGACAGGCCCCTATTGGAGAATCACAGCACAGATGCTTGGGATTTTGGAGCAAAGCTCTGCCATCCTCTGCAGATAACTACTCTCCTTTGGAAAAACAGCTTTTGGCTTGTTACTTGGCCTTAGTAGAGACTGAAGTCTTAACCATGGGCCACCAAGTCACCATGCAGTCTGAGCAGCCAATCATGAATTAAGTGTTGTCTGACCCACAGACAAAGCCATAAGGTTGGATGTGCACTGCAGCACTCTATCATTAAATAGAAGTGGTATACATGAGATTGGGCCCAAGCAGGACCTGAAGACACAAGTAAGTTGCATGAAGAAGTGGCCCAAATGCCCATGGTCTCCACTCCTGTCACATTATCTTCCATCTCCCAGTCTATACCTATGGCCTCATGGGAGGTTCCTTACAATCAGTTTACTGAGGAAGAGAAAACTCATGCCTGGTTTACAGATGGTTCTGCGTGATATGCAGTTGCCACTGGAAAGTGGACAGTGGCAACACTACAGCCCTTTTCTGGGACCTCCCTGAAGCACAGTTGTGAAGGGAAATCCTCCCAATGGTCAGAACTTGGGGCAATGCTTGGAAGGAGAAATGGCCAGATGTGTGATTGTATACTGATTCATGGGCTGTGGCCAGTGGTTTGGCTGAATGGTCAGGGACATGGAAGGAACATGATTGGAAAATTGAAGACAAGGAGGAATGGGGAAGAGGTATGTGGATAGACCTCTCTGGATGGGCCAAAGAAGTGAAGATATTTGTGTCCTATGTGAATGCTCATCAAAGGGTGACCTCAGCAGAGGAGGATTTTAACAATCAAGTGGATAGGATGGCACCATGTGTAGAAATCAACCATCCTCTTACCCCAGCCATTCCCGTCATTGCTCAAAAGGCTCATGAAAAAAGTGGCCATGGTGGCAGGGATGGAGGTTATGCATGGGCTCAGCAATATGGACTTCCACTCACCAAGGCCGACTTGGCTACAACCACTGCTGAGTGCCCAATCTGCCAGCAGCAGAAACCAACACTGAGTCCCCAATATGGCAGCATCCCTCGAGGTGATCTGCCAGCAACCTGATGGCAAGTTGATTATGTTGGACCACTTCCATCATGGAAAGAGCAGCATTTTGTCCTTACTGGAATAGACACTTACTCTGGATATGGATTTACCTTCCCTGCACGCAATACTTCTGCCAAAACTACCATCCGTGGACTTACAGAATGCCTTATCTACCATCATGGTATCCCACACAACATTGCCTCTGATCAAGGGACTCACTTCACAGCAAATGAAATACGGCAGTGGTCCCATGCTCATGGAATTCACTGGTCTTACCATGTTCCCCATCATCCTGAAGCAGCTGGCTTGATAGAACAATGGAATGGCCTTCTAAAAACACAGTTACGGCACCAGCTAGGTGGCAATACCTTGCAGGGCTGGGGCAATGTTCTCCAGAAGGCTGTATATGCTCTAAACCAGCATCCAATATATGGTGCTGTTTCTCCCATGGCCAGGATTCATGGGTCCAGGAATCAAGAGGTGGAAATAGGAGTGGCACCACTCACTATTACCTTTAATGACCCACTCACAAAATTTTTGCTTCCTGTCCCCATGCGAACTTATGCTCTGCGGGCTTAGATGTCTGAGTTCCAAAGGAAGGAATTCTCCCACCTGGAGACACATCACTGATTCCATTGAACCAGAAGCTAAGAATGCCCCTATCCACTTTGGGCTCCTTATGCCTTTGGATCAACAGGCGAAGAAGGGAGTTACCATATTGGCTGGTGTATTTGATTCTGATTACCAAGAAGAAATTGGATTGATATGACATAATGGAGGCAAAGAAGAGTATGCCTGGAATGCAAGAGACCCCTTAGGGCGTCTAGTAATATTACTACACCTTGTAATTAAAGTGAATAGAAAACTACAGCAACCCAATTCTGACACAACTTTTAATGGCCCAGACCCTTCAGGAATGAAGGTTTGGGTCACCCCAGAGGCAAAGAAACACAACCAGCTGAGGTGCTTGCTGAGGACAAAGGGAATATGAGATGGGTGGTGGTAGAAGGTAGTTCTAAATACCAGTTATGACTATGAGACCAGTTGCAGAAACAAGGACTATAATTGTTATGAGTATTTTTGCCTGGTATGTGGGTTGGTTGTATCATGTTAGGTGCAAGTATGAGTTTATAATTGTCCTTATTCAGAGATTATGCATGGTTTAAGGGGAAGTGTACAGGTGCCAAGTTGACAAAGAGTGGACTGTGATTGTTATGGTTGTGTGTCAACTTGGCTGGGCTGTGATTCTCAGTGGTTTGGTAGTTCTGATGTAGTTTGGCAGTCGTATGATAATGTGATCATTTCCATGATGAGATTTGATATAATGTGATCACCTCCATGATGGGATCTGTTGTGAGTAGCCAATCAGTTGAAAGGAAGTTTCCTTGGGGGTGTGGCCTGCACTGAATATAAGTGGATATTCTGCAAGGCTCAGGGGTTTTTGTTCACTCTATATCCTGCAGCTGGCTCCTGTTCATCTGACCTCTGGTTCTTGGGGCTTGAGCTAGCAGCTTATCTGCCATCTTGCCTGGCGGTCTTGGGATTCATCAGTCTTCGCAGTCTGTGAGCAAGAGCCCTGCTGTCTGACTTGCCAATTTTGGGTTCGCCAGCCCCTGCAGCTACATGATACAGGAGAAGCCTCTATCCTGACCCACAGACTTGGGACTTTCCAGCCTCTACAATTGTGTGAGCCATTTCCTTGATATAAATCTCTCTCTATATATATATTTATACACTTTATTGTTTTTGCTTCTTTAGAGAACCCAGCCTAAGACAGTGTCCATGTCCATGTCTTTAATGTTTCTTTATAAAAAAGACTATGACAGTCATCTATCGGTTCAGGAAATTTATGTGTATTCTGTCACCAACACTCCACTTCCATCTTTGATCTTGTTTAGTTTCCTGGCTTTCCATTCTGATGGTTTATCTACAGATTCTCAACTTTTTAGGGCCTTTGCATGGAGGAGTCATCTGAACTTCTATTTGACTTCTCCCTATGTTTCTGCCTCAACTTCTCCCACTTCAATCCCTAACGAAACATTACTAACCTCTGCACCCAATGTAAATTCCCATAATACCACAACTACCACCCACCACCCTTTCCCTGCATCCAGGGAAATGGAATGGCATTGAAAAAGTAAAAATAATCCCACACAAAGTTCAAACTATAGATTACAGGTCTTCAACTTTTCATGTTGTTTAATTCTTTTCATAAAGAGTTTCTTTACATTGTCTTTTTTTTTTTTTTTAATTCTCCATTGCTTCTAGTTTGTGGTTCTCATTTTCCTTAGACATAATTTTATCTGGACTACGAATCCCATGCTTTTTCAAGGGTCAATTCCAAATTCCATTTCTCAGTTAAGCAATACAGTGCATGTAAGTCTCATTAGGAGAATGCCAAAGTTGGTACAGCAGCACTGTAGATACACCTTCTAGTTCCCTGGCTAGCACTCAGAAGCATCTCTCATCAGATAAACTCAGATTAGGCATAAAATGATCCTATGATAACAATCTACTATTTTCCGAAAGTACTTGGAATTTAGTTAACCACTTATTTCAAGTAACTTCTTCTCAAAATTACCTTTCTTGTAGATTTGGGTCATTTTATATTTATTCTTTTCCAAATATGTTCTACATTAGCTCCTGAATTCTCTCCTCTAGAGCTTGGTCATATAATTATGTTGATTGCATTCCCACTTCTTTATTTCCAAAGTGCACCAGGTAATTGTAGAGGTGCAGCAGCCTCTATGCTAGGTTCAGATTCATTTACTGTGCTAATAAAAGTTTTAACCCTTTGGTATTGGCAGCACAGTAGCTGTCTCTGCATATGTGCCTACGTTTTGTAGCATAAAGAAAATTCTTATAACTAGTGACTAAATTAGTAATCAAAACAGAATGATTAATGGCTTTGTTTTTAAAGACTAGGATTCTCTGTTTTGCTGCTTCCCTCTTACTTGCCCCAGGGACACAATCCCCAAAGGAAATTTAAACAGAAAATCAAAGAGTTTGTAGGACCAAACACAAATAGAGAAATCATCTCGGTAAATCACACTCCAAGTGCAAAAAATTCTAGTATTCTAGGTATGGTAAATAGGAAATAGAATTTAAATAACAAGCTTTTGGAAGATGCTCTTACTTATAAGCACTAAATTTCTAAGAATTATTAAAAAGCAAAACAATAAGTTATTTGAACTTTTCGTGTATGTGTTTGGGCCTATGAAAGTGGACTCTGTGTACAGATATATGTTCACACTGTACCCCTGAGGTTCGTATCAGCATCAGGTCTGGCCAAAGGAGGTGCAACTCTTTCTGGATTTCACTGACAGAATGTATTCAAACGTGTAGCAAACAGAAGTAAAATACTTGACTGGATCTTTAGGAATTAAAAAATGTGAAAAATCATAGAGCAATCCATAGGCCACAGATTGGACAGCTTTACCATACTGTTCACTATAAAAAACACTAAAAGGGATTGTCAATTACATACACGCATTTAAAAAGAGTCCAATTTGTTATTTCCTGACAAATATAGGGATCCATTTTGATTTGCTTATAGACCCAACCTGCCATTCAGGAGTCTCAAACTTTTAAACATAGTTCATCTTTCTTCTCTTGGCTCAGTTTCAGACTCCGCTACCCTTAATCTGATTGTTTTGGGTGTTTTTGAAAAAACTAAAAAGAAAAAGAGAAATAGAATAAGGGGAGAGTGTAATACTATAAGATATTTGAACATATTAAAATGCCACTTCTATTAAAGAAGATTGGCTCTGATGTAACAAAAGACAGAGAGATTAGATAAAAAGTAACAGGCTCAAATATATATACTAAATTTAGCATAAAAATGTCAGTGAGAAAGATAAAGTGTTCAATAATTGTTGTTGGAACAAAGAGCTAGCTATATAGAAAAAAATAATTCTGGTTCCCCTTGTCATCTATTATATCAAAATAAAATTTACATGGATCAAATATTTAAATGTTAAAAAATGAGATAAAAGTACTAGAGAAAGCAATGGCAATAATCTTTGAGTGGATAAAAGTCTTGGCTGCAACAATAGGCTCAAGCATAACAACAATTGTGAGGTTGGTGCCGGACTGCACAAGTATTTCGTTCTGTTGTACATAGGGTTGCTATGAGTCGGAACTGACTCGACAGCACCTAACAACAACAGAAACATGAAAGAGACGCTGATGCCATAAAGTAAAGGATTAATAACTTTTGCTGCAGTTTTAAATTCCTATATAGACAAACACCAACAAAGGAAAAAAAATCTAGAAAAATTATTTGCAATGGATGTGAATCAAGTGCTAATTTTCTTCATATGCAAAGAGCTATTCAAATGAACAACACCTGCATAATTTCACCCTAATATGCAAACACAGAGGTGCAAATTAACTTCATTGAAGCATTACTGTAATGGCAAAAAAAAGGAAATAAATCTAAATGCTAATTAACTGGAGATTGTTTATTAGCTTATGGTATGGCCAAGTAGCCAAGAAAATATGATATAGGCAGATAAATTATGGTTCAGCAGTAGCCCGGGTGGTGCAAGTAGTTTGTGATTGGCTGCTAACCTAAAGATTGAAGGTTTGAAGCCACCCAGGGGCTCTGCAGAATAAAGACCTGGAAAACTGCTTCTATAAAGATTGCAGCCAAGAAAACCCTATGGAGCAGTTCTACTCTGTAACACATGTGGTCACCATGAATTGGAATCGACTTAATGGCAATGGGTCTTCATCAGTCCCTAAAGTAGAAGTAAATTAAAAATGCTTATCTCTAGGTGTAGATAAGAAAAGATGTTCAATATATTCCTTGATGAATGCAAGTTTCAGAAAAATATGTATATAATCAAATGTGTTTGTGTAGGCGGAAAGGATATTATATATGCTTGTAGAGGATTATTTGTGGACTGATACTAAAGAAATTGTAAATAGTGGTTACCCCTGAAGAGTGGAACTTAGGGAGGTGGAGATAGGAGGTTGAGATTTACCATTCACTTTAAACCTATTTGGACTATTTAATTTATTTGTGAAAAAAAATGGAATTAAAAATTTTCAAGAGAAAATAAACATATTGAGTTCCACCATTGCCCAATGCTTGATGTCCAGACATCTTACTTAGATCCTCGCCCTGGCTGCCCTTTCTCTTTGGCCTTGGAACTGCTTGTGAGGTGCATCACTGAAGCATGTTTTGGTACAGACTGACCCTGACCTTTTAAATTTCACTTCTTTATTGATAGCTGCAGCCCAGGAAAACTAATCCAATAGCCTGAGATGAAGGTGACCACAGAGTGAGGAAATTAATTCCTGGCAAGGACGGATACATTCATCCCGAGTGTGCAGTACAAGGTACCAATGGCCAAGCATGTTACCACTGCCAAGGTTTTGCATGGGCTGCAGATGACAGTCTTATTCAAGGGTTTCTGCCCCCCTAGCCAAACCAATAGCTGCTTTGTAGCAGCCTCTTGGCTTTGACATTGAGAATTACAAAATGTTAGACCTGGAAGGGATCTCGAAGATTATTTTATCCAAGACTTCAATCTGGAATATTAGGAATCCAACACTCAGAAAGAACCTGGTCACTCAGCTAGGTGAGGACAGAGCTGAAACTAATGTTTCCTAACCCCTAGTCCTGTGCTATTGAGACTAGATGCAACGTTGTTGGTCATCAAGTAATTTTCAAAGATGTAGATAGATAACTAATTTGCCTCTTCCTGCTCCTCATCTTTATTGACCCTCTAACTGAATGGTTTAGATGACATCTTAATTTTCATATGATGACCCATAACAACTGCACCATCTTATGCTTTCAGAACAACTCATGAATGTCCATTCTTTTTAGCCAAGATTCTTTTGAGACACAGTGGCTAAGACCAAGGACTTTAGAATCAATGTCTAATTTTGAATCCTAGCTCCGTAACTTACTAGCTGTATAAACTTGGGTGTGTTACTTAATTTCATTGTACTCAGTCTCTTCATCTGTAAAAAGGAAACAATAATACCTATTTCATAGGGTAGTTATGAGAATTAAATAAAATAGTATATGTAAAGATTAGAAAAGTGCCTGCCACATGGTAAGCTCCCAACACATACTAGCTACTACTACAACTATTACTACTATTATTACCAGTTCCTGGAATTTTTGTTGCCTGCCCTCCTATTGTGAGTGCCTGATCTGAACTCTCATTATTATTATTGAAATAAATTCTCAACTTTCTCTCTTGTCTACAATCTTTCCTTATTCCTTGTAATCGATCCCATTGCTGATAGCATTAATTTTATAAAATGATAAATCTGATAATGTTATTTCCCTTGTAAAAACCTTTCAATGGTTTCTTATAACCAGGATAAAATCTAAACTCCCTAGCATGGCACATAAAGCCATTTGTGTTCTTAAAGTAATAGAACATTTAAAAATAATTATTCCTCCCCATTTCAAGTATGATAAAATTATAAAGAAGGTAGATTCGTGGTTTGTTGCACTTGTTCTGTTTTCTCATAGTACAGCTTCTTT
Source organism: Trichechus manatus latirostris (assembly GCF_000243295.1). Classification (NCBI taxonomy): domain Eukaryota; kingdom Metazoa; phylum Chordata; class Mammalia; order Sirenia; family Trichechidae; genus Trichechus; species Trichechus manatus. Next base: position 277,800 of record NW_004444221.1, read on the forward strand.
TATAATGTGATCTTAGGGCATTAAAGTGTGGTCCTGTGTTAAAGTTTTAATGATAGTTACATTTCAGATATCTAACTTATACAATTTTATATAAATGTTTTTCATTTAATTTAATTCAGTGTGTTTAGACTGACTAGGTCTGGAGATACTGTACAATAATGCTAATATGCATGCTCACAGTCACTCCATCTCTAGAAAGCCTTCCTTGTTCTGCTTAAATTAAAAGATCCTCTGTGTTCTAATAATCCTTATGTGGATATCCATGTATAACACATACCACATTTTTCCTGAAATTATCTGCTCTCTTTTCTCTATCTCCCTTTGGAATGTGAGCTCCTGGAGAAGAGGGGCCATATATTATTTCTATTTGTATTCTCTGATGCATTCAGAGTGACTGGCACTTAGTCTGTAAGGAAATCATAAGGTGAGTGTGGCAGTAGCAGCAGTAGTTGGGGAGCAATTCCCAAAGTGAAGGGAAGCATGAGCATCCCTGCATTTTAGGAAGGATCTAGATTTGATTATTTTAAGGAAGGTGGAAGGTTCTTTATATTGACACTTGTTTCCTTGAATTGCCCCTCAAGAAACATGTGTTGAATGAGTGTATGTGTGAATGAATGAATGACAAGAATTGAATTCTATTGGGAAAGCTTCATATCTCTTCCAGTATACCAGTCCCTTCCCAGACTGCATATTTTCATATTCTACAAGAAGAAGGATATCCCAGAGGGAGGCTGCAATTCTCAATCCATTATAATACAACTTGGGGATCCCTGGGGGCATTTCTTTGTTCTTTTTCTTTTCTCTTTTTCCCTTCTTCTCTTTCTTCATTTCCCAGTTTCCCATCTCTCTATACTTACCTTCTCTTCCTGTTTCTTGAATACCTGGCACTGTGTGACACCTCTACCCTTTCTAGCCAGGTTGTACTTTGTGGCCTCAGAGCCACTTCCCCAGTCTTTGCAGCTGCACTAGTGGGATCCCTGGGGGCTTTGCTTTTTTATTTTCTTCTAATTTTTATTTATTTTCTTTTTCCCTTTTTCTTTTCTTTGTTTTTGGCCCCTGTTTCTCTCTCCTCTCTTACCCCTCTCCTATACCCATCTTAGCTCCACACATCACAATCTCCCCCCTCCTTCCTGCCTACCTGCACCTTGCACTGAACATCACACCTCCAAGCAGCACAGGCATGGCATACTGGAACCTGCCCTGCACTGATTCCCAGCCTGCTCTGTCGGCCCTAGTACATGCCAGAAACAACCTATCCTAACAACTCCCCTTCAGCTGGACCTGCCATGCTGCACCATAGCTGAGCGACTGACTCTGCCCATTGGACAAGGAGGTGAAAAGTATCACACCCACAGATGAACAAACAACAAAGAATGCACAGCCCGCCTGCTCAGACATAACCAAATAAAACAAAAAAGCAGGAAGAAGCAAACAAATCTACAATCAATAAATGAGGAAAATAACTACTGTACATCCCGAAGACAGCAGACAATATCAAAACATATTAAAAACCAGGACAAGATGGTTCCCGTAGGCGTCCAAAATAAAACACCAGATGACTTTCCAGTAGAATAAAAAGCACTAGAACTACCTGTTAGGGAATTCAAATCTCTCATATTCAGAGCTATCCAAGAGTTGAAGCAAAAAGCAGACAAAAATGAGGAAAAAATAGACAAATTCATGGAAAATACAGACAAAAAATGGCAGAATTCAGGAAAAGAATACAGGAAAAAATACCAAAATAAATTCACAAGTAGAAATCATACAAAAACAGAATTTAGATAAATCCAAAAGATAAACAACAAGATTTCAGAAATGGACAGTGTCATAAAACCGCTAAGGAGCAGGTTTGAAACAATGCAAGACAGGAACAGCGAAACTGAGGACAAACGCTTGGATACAACTCTGAGGAAAAATCAGAAAAAAGAAAGAAGAAAAATGAAGAAACCCTGAGAATTATGTGAGATATCATCAACAGTAAAAATTTGCAGGTGATCGGAGTTCCAGAACAGGAGGAGAAAACAGAAAATGCAGAGAGGATCATTGAAGAATCACTGACAGAAAACTTTCCCAATATCATAAAAGATGAAAAGCTGACCATCCAAAAAGCACAACGAACCCGATATAGGATAGACCTCAAGAGAAAATCACCAAAGCATATCATAATCACACTCACTAAAAACAAAGACAAAGAATCCTGAGAGCAGCTTGAGAATACCAAAAAGTCACATACAGAGGAGAAACAATAAGACTAAGCTTGGATTATTCGGCAGAAGCCATGCAAGCAAGAAGACAATGGGATGACATATACAAAACCTTGAAAGAAAAAAATTTCCAGCCAAGAATAATATATCCTGCAAAACTCTCATTCAAATACGATGGTGAAATTAGGACACTTCCAGATAAACAGAAATAAAGGGACTATGTAAAGATCAAACAAAACCTACAAGAATCATTAAAGGGAGTCCTTCGATCTGAAAACAAACAACATCAGATCAGAGGCTGAATCTAGGACACAAGATTGTACTAGCCAGATACCAACCTAGGAAATGAACTCTCAAGGACTATCCAAAACTAAAAGAATTACAACAGGGAACCAGAGAGGTTAACCTGTAAATGACAGCAACATCAGAACAATAAAAGAGGGAATAAACAGTGTAGGTATAGAAACTTCTAATGGAGAGGAAGGTAAGGTGATACCAAATAATAATAGACTGGTTCAAACCTAGGATGATAAGGTCAAATTTCAAGGTAACCACAAAGAAAGTTAACAAACCTGCTCATCAAGATAAAGAAAAACATAAAGTCTCAGTAAAAACAAAACCTATAAAAACAAAATAAATGGAAATAAAGCCACAAACAAAAGGAATTCAGCACAGAAGAGTAAGAGGAACAAAGAAAATGTCAGCACTACAAAATGACAGCAATAAACTCACATCTATCAGTAATCACACTAAATGTAAATGGCCTAAATGCACCCATAAAGAGACATAGAGTGACAAAATGGATTAAAAAAACAAAAACAAAAACAAAACAGGATCCATCAATATATTGTCTACAAGAGACACACCTTAGAAACAAATACTTAAATTTATTAAAAATCAAACGATGGAAAAAAATACATCAAGCAAACAGCTATCAAAAAAGAGCAGAAGTGGCAATACAAATCTCAGATAAAATAGACTTTAAAACAAAATCTACCATAAAAGACAAAAAAGGACACTATATAGTGATTAAAGGGACGATTCATCATGAAGACATAATCATAATAAACGTCTACACACCCAATGAAAGGGCTCCAAAATACATAAAACAAACTCTAACAGCACTGAAAAAAGAAACTGACAGTTCCACAATAATAGTAACAGACTTCAACACACCACTCTTGGTAAAGGACAGAACATCTAGAAAGAAACTTAAGATATGGAAGACCTAAAGGGCACAGTCAGCCAACTTGACCTCCTAGACATGTATAGAACACTACACCAAACAGCTGCAAAGGAAATATTCTTTTCAAATGCATATGGAACATTCTCCAGAATAGACCACATCTTAGCCCACAGAGCAACCCTCAACAAAATCCAAAATACTGAGATAATACAAAGTATCTTCTCTGACCACAACGCAATCAAGGTAGAAA
>NW_004444221.1:282388-291898 GCF_000243295.1 Trichechus manatus latirostris
CAACATAATAAAGGGCATCTATGCAAAACCAATGCTCAGCATCATTCTTAATGGAGAGAGGCTGAAAACATTCCCCTTGAGAACAGGAACAAGACAAGGATGCTCTTTATCACCACTCCTATTTAACACTGTGCTGGAAGTCCTAGCTAGAACAATAAAGCAAGAAAAAGAAATAAACAGTATACAAATTGGTAATGAAGAAGTTAAACTGTCCCTATTTGCAGATGATATGATACTATACATAGAAAACCCAAAAGACTCCCCAAGAAAACTACTAGAACTAATAGAAAGATTCAGCAGAGTAGCAGGTTAGGCTTTACAACACATAGGAAAATTACATCAGACACAGAATGATGGAAAACCACACAATACTGGGAATCATGGCCTAGCCAAGTTGTTACACATTTTTGGGGGACACAATTCAATCCATAACAGTGCTGTCAGAATTTTCATCCAGTAAAGTGGCTGATGGACTGTATTAGTTTGATTAATTAAGTGGGTCAAGCACAATAAGTATTCCTTATTTATTCATTCATTTATTTGACAACTATATATTGAATACTGAATATGGACAAACATTGCTAGGATCTAGGGTTTAAGGACAAATGATACTTGTTATTTTCTGTCAAGAAGCATAAGTTTTATTAGAGAAGGACAACCATTATCTCATCAATGCCAGAACTGTGTCATAAATACTGTGATCAAGAATATTCAGGAGAAAAAAGGCAGAAAACAGATATGCTTTGGTAATAAGAGTTAATTAGATGAAGAAGGGAGAAGTGAGAAGGATAAAAATTCTAAAGCAAGAAAACTGCAGGCTCAGAGACATGGTAGGCCAGGGAACTACAGAAAGTTCCAAATGATGAAAAGAAAGGATGTGTAAGGGCAAACATGGGAAATGAGCCTGAGGTAGCAGACTGATATCAGGCATGTTAGTAAGAGTCTTGTATGCAAAGCAAAGTGGTTTGGATTTTATCCTGAAAGCTATGGGGAATTACTGAAGGATTTTAAGTCGAGAAATGAAATAATTCAATCAGCATTTTGTTATGGAAAGTTGGCAATTCAGACACAAATTGGCAGCAGCCTGTTCTTTGCGGGGAGATGGAGAATTGTGCTCACAACAATCCACTAAACACAATAACATGTGTAGGTCACATTTGATGAATGACAAACCTTAACTAAACTGAAGAGAAAACAAAGCGCCGGTAAGAATCATTCTGACAACGTGAGCAGATCCATGCTCAAAAAAGAAAGAAAAGTCTTGGCAAAGGAAATACAAAATGTAGAGAAACAATATGGAAAACAGTCTTTGAACTACATCCTAGGGTGTAATAAGTCACTGAAGTAAATGGTCTGAAGTTGATTTGGCCAGAAATTGCTATTAGACCTTAATCCTCAACAAATGACCTGTGGTCTTGTTGTTAATCTCAGACACTAAGAAAAAACATAACTAAAGGTGATATGGGGTTTTAGTGGGTCATTCAAATTTAATTGCCAGTGTGGAACACTTCCAGAAAAAAAATTATTTTCTATTATAGCTATCTTGAAACACAAACAACTAAAGCAATGAGACCTTAATTTTATATAATATCTAACTCAAAGACAGTAAGACTGTTTTTAATAATCATGGAGGAACTAATAATATATCAAAGTGAAACTAATCACCTGCAATACAGGCTACATACTTATTCAAACAATGTTCTCTCATACTTCCATGCATTTACTCAAGCAAGCTATAAAATTTAACAAAATTTTCTGAAAACATTCCCAAATAAACACAGCAGGTAAAATTGACTGAAAGTGAAAAAGAACAAATAGGAAAATACATGAAAAATTCTTAAATCTCTGTTCTTTTCATTGTCCCTTTTATTATTTTATTTTTATTTCCTTCATTTTTTTAAATTTAAAAATAAGTGAATACTTCTAAATTGTTTTATAAACCAATGAAAAGTAGTGAAGAATTACAAAGGACTGAAATCCCGTGGGGTAACTAACATATCAAAACAGGAAAAAATGGGTATTAGAATGTTCACTATGGGCCAAGTAGTAGTCCAGCCAAATTGACATCTCAACTTTTGTTTTTTACCATAATTTGTAAACTTAGTGAATGAGTGTTAATTTCCCTATAAATGTCATCTTGTTCCCTATCTAACCCCTCTGTCTGGGAAATCCCAGGCTCTCTTTGCCAGGGTCCTGCTTAAAAACTTGGTTAATGCTTCTTTTTTCAGACTTCTAAAGATTTCATCCCACAATTATCCAATTAGAAGAGTAGTAGGCTAAAGACGGAGTTTAGGGAAGCCCCTATACCTTTTCAGAATTTGTTAACTGATTTTTTTATTATCTAAAATAATTGAGACTTCAAGTAAAAAACGAGGTAATTCCTTTGGATTAATCTCTCTTAAAATATTGGCTGGTATGGCAGTTTATTTTTTTTCCCAAAATTTTTAAAAAAAATTATATTTAAGTATAATTTATATACCATGGAATTCACCCACTATAAGTGTACAATTAATTGATGTTAGTAAATTTATAGAGTTGTGCAACTATCACCACAACCCAGTTTTAGAACATTACTATGTTTTTGTTAAGTTTATTATTTGGCACACTCAACATGTTTGAGATCTTTGATTAATAGAAAGGGTATGTTGGATTAAGCCCAGGCCAGGTCTACCACTAGGCCCGAATAATTTGGGCATATCTGGTAAATGGGTGGATTAAACCACTGAAGTCTAGTCAGGAGGAAAAGTGGCATTGCCTCAAGGAAACTCATTCAGAGGGAAGAACAAGATGGAAATAACCAGATTAATCAAGCAACAGTGCATTAGTCAGCAGAGGGATCCATAATTCTAACCCCAACTAGATGTATAGATGTATGTTACAAGGGATTTATCTCTTGTTCCCACTCCCATATTGGATTCATGCCCAGTGGCTTTTTTCTTGATATATATTAGGCGTCATATAGTTATTTGTTGACTGAAATATTCATTGAATGAGATTATTTGATTCATATAAAGAGACCAAAAGAGCAGTTTCGTTTCAGACAACTGGGAATGTAACACAATTTAACAGAATGTAGCATAATAAAGGAAGAGGCATTTTCCTCCACCCTACTATGGCATCTAGCAGTTCCAAGAATGGGCTGCAGCAAAAAATCAAACTACCTGCAGAGAGATAGCATAAATCAAATCCAGGAAAAATATATTGGTAAAAATGAAAAGGGAGACATGAAGAATGTGACATCATGTCTTATGGAACATATCAGTGTATCTGACACCTTTGATGAACCTCAGAAACCCATGGGGAATAAGAGATCTTGCCTCCTTCTCCACTTCATTTTGTACTGCCCTTGTTCATAATCACTTTCTGATCTTTCACGACAAATTGTTCCCTTTTCAGGGTCTTTTTGCTAGTTGTTTTCTTGTCACTGAATGTTCTTCTAGGTCTTGCAAGGCTGATTCTTTGTCTTCAGATTTCAGCTGAGCCCAATCTTAAGTAAGTACCAGAACACTTTCTATCTTATCATTCAGCTTATTTTCTTCAGTGTGCTTATCAGTATCTGATAGTACTTTATACATTTGTTTATAAACAAAAATGTTTTTATTAACATCATGTTAGAAGAAGCATGACGAGGCAAATAATAAAGGAGCAACTTCATTTGGATGAAAACCTTAATGTTATCTTATGTAAGCTTATTGCTCAAAACCTTCTATGACACCCCCAACAGGTCATCCAGCTTGACCACTAAGTAGGTTCAGTAACAGAAAACTTTCTAGCAATTGGTCTTTCCTGATTATGTATCCAAAGTAAGATAAAGTCTCACCATCCTTGCTTCTATGGATGATTCTGGCTGTATTTCCTCCAAGATGGATTTTTTCATTCCTCTGGCAGTCCACAGTATATTCAATATTCTTCATCAACATTATAATTTAAGTGTATCAATTCTCCTCTGATCTTCCTTTTTCATTATCCTGTTTTCATATGCTTATGAGGCAGTTGAAAAGACCATGACTTGGGTCAGATACACTTTAGCCATCAAAGTGACATATTTCCTTTTTAACACTTTAAAGAGGTCTTTTGCAGCAGATTTTCCCAGTGCAATATAACGTTTGATTCCTTGACTGCTGCTTCCATGGGCCTTGATTGTTCATCCAAATAGAATGAGATTCTTGACAACTTCAATTTCTTCATCCTTTATCATGATGTTATTTATTGGTCGTGAGGAAAGACTAATCGCAAGAAAAGGGCATCATATTTGGTAAAGTAGAGGGTCAGCCAAAATGAGGAAAACCCTCCGTGAGGTGGATTGACACAGTGGCTACAACAATGAGCTCAAACATACCAAAGACTATAAAGATGCGCAGGACTGGGCAAGGTTTTATTCTGCTATACACAAGGTCTCCATAAGTCGTAATCAACTCAACAGCAGTTAACAACAAGAAAAGACTCACTATCTCCCAGATCAAACCACCGTGTAGTTGGAGGATTACAAATGTTTTAAAATATATTTCTTATATTGACGCCAAATATGCTTTCATATAACTTTATAATTAATCTTGTTTTTTCCCTCTGAGACGACAGAATAAACCAACATATTTATGCATCATTTTTTTTCCATTATTTGATCTAGTATAGGGTATTACAGATTCAGTCTTTTACAGGAGTCAGAACATTGTAATGTTCTGAGAAGATGGTTTCTTATGAGTTTATTAAAATATCCAGGAAACAGTAACCTAAGCAATGGCACCATGAGACAAAGAGTGAACAAGAATTTACTGAAATCACTAAAATTGTCAATTGGTTCTTCATTTTGCTGCCATGGAAATAGGAAAGGAAAACCAGTAGGTGTAAGGCAGAGCAGATGCAAGTGTATCAAGGTGGGTGTTGACTTCTGGACACAGGCTAAGGTCTTATCCTGTAATTTATTTTAACCAGAGGATGGAAAAAACATCAGCCACTGACAGTAATTTGAGGCTTTCAGAGCTATCTTTCCTTAACCTGTAATGATATATTGTGTCAAAAATAGCATCTTTTTAGTGCCTTGCTGCTTTATATCAAAAGTGGATATATGCTTTCCATCATATGACAGGCAAAAGAAACACTCTATGAAGCTATTTGCAATATTGATTATTTCAAAAAGGGATCTAAATAGCGTGAAATCTGTTGAGCTTTACCTCTTTCCTAGAAAAGTTAGTAGAACGGGTAAAATATTAAAAATTTTCCTTAGAGTTAAATTTTATGTACATAGTTCTGGATTGTTTCTATAGTTTCAGGTTGCTAAATATTCAATGTGGTTTAATATGTATTTACTGTGTCTTAAATGTGTACCAGGCCCTGTGCTGGCTGTGGATAATCATCACAAAGATGCAGTTCCTGTCTTCAGAAAGTTCACAGCCTAATAGAGGAAACAAACACATGAATGTGAAAATATGAATGTCACAGGCACTGTTGTGGATAGGAGTACTCAACACCACATCCAGAAGGAGCAGACACAAAGGACTCCTGTCCCAGTTTTGAAGGATTATGGAAAGTGTCCTTGAGGAAATGATGTCTGAAGGGAGACCTGAAGAAGAGAGGAGGAGGAGGGTGGAGGCTATACATGCATCTACAAATAAAAGAGACATGGTTTCCTTGAGACACCATTAGGAGATCAGTGTGGCTAACACACAGGTTTTGAAGCTGTGAGAGATAAAATGACAAAGATGGAAAGATGAGCAAGAGCCAGACCTTGAAATGCTCCATGTTTGGCTATAAACCAAGGAGGAAGAAAATGCAAATTCATTATCATGAATATTCTTATTTCAGATAACATTGTGCTTTTATGGGGCCTCAGGTTACTTGTTCTATGTTGGGCCATCATACAGTGCTACGAAACTCAATAAATATTTGAATGAGTGAAAATAAATGACTGAATATTGAACACTGACTATACTATTCCTCTCAAATCAGGTAGATGCCTGGTAGTCAGATCCTTTTCTTACCTCTTCAGTCTTCTTATTTCCTCTCCTCATATAGTGCTCAGATAAAGGTCATCTCTTTCATATCTAGTAAATATTAATTTAATCACCAGGAAAAGGGCATATTATTTGTCTTTAGGAAAGTAGGGAATACAGGAATTTTAATAAAAATTACAGAGCTTCTAATTCTAACTAGGATGGAGGAGTTTATGACAGAACAATACTTCCACAAAGAAAAACTAGAAAAGCAAGGTTAAAAAAAAAAATGAAAAGAAGAAGAAGAACAACAACAATAACACCACCACCATCACCAACAACAAAGAGAAGGAGTAGAGGAGGAGAAGGAGGAAAAACTTGTTTAAAGACAAGTGTGTAACTGTAGTAAGGTTCCTCAGCCCAGGATATTGTAGGAGCACACAATCATGTACCAACTTGGAGGATCAGGGAAAAGTTGCAGAAGGAAATGATGCTAAAACTCAGGACTGAAGAGGAGTCAAGGTCTTGAAGAGAGGGGATGCTCATTGAGGAAAGCTCAACATTCTGCACTGATACTTATCATTTTAGATATTTGCTGATTCCTGACATGGGGTGGGGAGAGTAAGGAAAGGCTAAGACAAAAGACATAGAGCAGCTGGTAAGAAAGAGAAAATCCAGCCAAAATTTCAACAATCTCATGGAGTAAGAGAAACAGAAATGAGTTCAGAGCAGCCATGGAGGAGGGAGCCTAGTAAACATCCTACGGTCTTGCTTGGAACCCCTGAAAACTGCACTCTAGGAGCAGGAATGAAGCAGACATAGAATTAGCCTAACAAAGCATGCATCTGAGTCAGATCAGCACTGATTGGATTAAGGTGGTCCACTCAATATAGCTACCTCTCAGAAGGTAGAAAGAACCTTCTATGGAGAAACAAATTAAAAAAAAAAAAACCAGAACTTCTATACTTTTTTCATATGTATTTCAAGCATTGTATAAAAATTTACCAGGCAAGCCAAGAAACAGGACAAGAGATTAAACAATAACTAGAAACAGATCCATCAATGTCTGTCTTAGTCATCTAGTGCCATTATCACAGAAATACCACAAGTAGACGGCTTTAACAAAGAGAAATTTATTCTCTTACAGTCTAGTAGACTAAAAGTCCAAATTCAGGTGGTCAGCTCCAGGGGAAGGCTTTCTCTGTCAGCTCTGGAGGAAGATCCTTGTCATCTATCTTCCCCTGGACTAGGAGATTCTCCCCTCAGAAACCCCGGGTACAAAGAACGCGATCCGCTCCTGGCATTACTTTCTTGGTGGTATGAGGTCCCCCCCACCCACCCCCCAACCCCGCTCGTTTCCCTTTCCTTTTATCTCTTGTAAGATAAAAGGTGATGCAGGCCATACCCCAGGGAAACTCCCTTTACATTGGCTCAGGAACGTGACCTGAGCAAGGGTGTTACATCCCACCCTAATCCTCTTTTACCACAGGCAGAGATTATAATTTATAAAACATAGGAAAATCACAAAATGGAGGACAACCACACAATACTGGGAATCATGGCCTAACCAAATTGACACGTATTTCTGTGGGACACAATTCAATCCATGACAATGCCCCAGATACTGAAGTTATCAGATATAGACTTTAAAATAACTGTGATTAATATGTTTAAAAATAGAAAATATGATAGAAAAATTCACTAGAGAACTGAAATTTATAAAATCAAATTGAACAGAAATTCTAGAATAAAAAGTACAATAATCAAAGTGAGAATTTAATAGATGGGTTTAAAAGGAGATTGGACTCAAAAGAAGATTAATAAAATGGAAGACAGACCAATAGAAAATATCCAGCTGAAAGCACACAAAGAAACAATAGGTGGAATATACTTAAAAATAGTGTAAAACATGCAACTGAAGTCCCAGAAAGGAAGGAAAGAATGATGATGTAAAGCAATATTTAAAAGGATAATAGAGTGAGAATTTCTCAACCGCTCAAAAATGTCAATCTAAAATTTCAAGAAGCTCTATGGGCCCAAAGCAAAATAAATATAAAGAAAACCACACCTAGATACATCATAGAAAAATTTCTGAACACCAAAAACAAAAACAAAAAACACTTTAAAAGCACCAAGGGGGAAAAGGAGGCACATTACCTTTAAGGATAAACAATATATCCTAGAAAGTTGATTGCTTAACAGTGGTAGTTAGAAGACAATGGAATGACAATGGTGCAGAACTAAGAATATAAATGTCAACGTATAATTTTTGTTTCATGGAGAAAATATTCTTCAAAAGTGAATGCAAAATAAAGACATTTCCAGACAAACAAAAGCTGAGAGAATTTGTCACCAGCAGACCCTTACTAAAAGGGTTGTATCCTTTCATCATACTTATTTGCTGTATGCTAAGCAAATAATCCGAAAAGCTGGACTATGTAAAGAAGAACGCGGCATCAAGATTGGAGGAATACTCATTAACAGCCTGCAATATGCAGATGACAGAACCTTGTTTGCTAAAAGTAAAGAGGACTTCAGGCACTTACTGATGAAGATCAAAGACTATAACCTTCACTATGGATTACACCTCAAGATAAAGAAAACAAAAATCCTCACAACTGGACCAATAAGCAACATCATGATAAACGGAGGAAATACTGAAGTTGTAAAAGATTTTCATTTTAATTGGATCTACAGTGGAATGGAACGCCTATGGAAGCAGCAGTCAAGAAATCAAACGATGCATTACACTGGGCAAATCTGCTGCAAAAGATCTCTGTAAAGTGCTGAAAAGCAAAGATGTCATTTTAAGGACTAAGGTGCGCCTGACCCAAGCCATGGTGTTTTCAATCGCCTCATATGCATGTGAAAGCTGGACAATGAATAAGGAAGGCCGAAGAATTGACGGCTTTGAATTATGATGTTGATGAAGAATATTGAATATACCATGGACTGCCAAAAGAACGAACCAACCACTAAGGCCAAAGATGAAGAAATTGAAGATTTTTACCAACTTCTTCAGTCTGAAACTGATCGAACATGCAATCAGGATGCATTGATAATCACTGGTGATTGGAATGTGAAAGTTGGAAACAAAGAAGAAGGATTGGTAGTTGGAAAATATGGCCTTGGTGATAGAAACGATGCCGCAGATCACATGATAGGATTTTGTAAGACCAATGACCAAAGACCAATTCATTGCAAATACCTTTTTTCACCAACATAAATGGCGACTATACACATGGACCTTGCCAGATGGAATACACAGGAATCAAATTGACTACATCTGTGGAAACAGATGATGGAAAAGCTCAATATCATCAGTCAGAACAAGGCCGGGGGCTGACTGCAGAAGAGACCATCAGTTGTTCGTAGGCAAGTGCAAGTTGAAACTGAAGAAAATTAGAACAAGTTGATGAGAGCCAACGTATGACCTTAAGTATATCCCACCTGAATTTAGAGACCATATCAAGAATAGATTTGACACGTTGAACACTAATGACCGAAGACCAGACAAGTTGTGGAATGACAACAAGGACATCATACATGAAGAAAGCAAGAGGTCATTAAAAAGACAGGA
>NW_004444221.1:292350-294107 GCF_000243295.1 Trichechus manatus latirostris
AAAAACAAGGCTCCAGGAATTGAGGGAATATGAATTGAGATGTTTCAACAAACAGATGCAGTGCTGGAAATGCTCACTTGTCTATGCCAAGAAATCTGAAAGACAGCTACCTGGCCAACCGACTGGAAGAGATCCATATTTACGCCTATTCCCAAGAAGGGTGATCCAACCGAATGTGGAAATTATCAAACAATATCATAAATATCACACGCAAGTAAAATTTTGCTAAAGATCATTCAAAATGGCTACAGCTGTATGTCGAAAAGGAACTGCCAGAAATTCAGGCCGGATTCAAAAGAGGACGTGGAACCAGAGATATCATTACTGCTGTGAGATGGATCCTGGCTGAAAGCAGAGAATACCAGAAAGATGTTTACCTGCGTTTTATTGGCTATGCACAGGCATTCGTTTGTGTGGATCATAACAAATAATGGATAAAATTTCAAAGAATGGGAATTCCAGAACACTTAATTGTGCTCTTGACAAATCTGTACACAGATCAAGAGGCAGTTGTTCGGACAGAACAAGGGGATACTGCGTGGTTTAAAGTCAGGAAAGGTGTGTGTCAGGGTTGTGTCATTTCACCATACATATTCAATCTGTATGCTAAGCAAATAATCTGAGAAGATGGACTATATGAAGAAGAAAGGGGCATCAGGATTGGACGAAAACTCATCAACAACCTGCGATATGCAGATGACACAACCTTGCATGCTGAAAGTGAAGAGGACTTGAAGCACTAACTGGTGAAGATCAAAGACCACAGCCTTCTGTATGGATTACACTTCAACATAAAGGAAACAAAAGTCCTCACAACTGGACCAGTAAGCAACATCATGATAAATGGAGAAAAGATTGAAATTTTCAAGGATTTCATTTTACTTGGATCCACAGTCAACACCCATGGAAGCAGCAGTCAAAAAATCAAAAGATGCATTGCGTTGGGCAAATCTGCTGCAAAAGACCTCTTTAAAGTGTTGAAAAAGCAAATATAAACCTTGAAGACTAAGGTGCACCTGACCCAATCCATGGTATTTTCAGTCGCATCATATGCATGGGAAAACTGGACAATGAATAAGGAAGATGCAAGAAGAATCGACACCTTTGAATTGTGGTGTTGGCAAAGATATTGAATATACCATGGACTGCCAAAAGAATGAACAAATCTGTCTTAGAAGAAGTACAACCAGAATGCTCCTTAGAAGGAAGTAAGGGGAGACTACTTTTACATACTTTGGACATGTTGTCAGGAGGGATCAGTCCCTGGAGAAGAACATCATGCTTGGTAAAGTACAGAGCCAGTGAAAAATAGGAAGAACCTCAATGAGATGGATTGACACAGTAGCTGCAACAATGGGTTCAACCATGACAACGATTGTGAGCATGGCAAAGGACCGGGCAGTGTTTCCTTCTGTGGTGCACAGGGTCGCTATGAGTCGGAACCGACTTGACGCCACCTAAGGACAACAGCTTTCTAAGGAAGCGCTGTATCATTTTCCAAAATGGTTGTATCATTTTGCATTCCCACCAGCAGTGCGTAAGAGTTCTGATCTCCCTGAAGCCTCTCCAAAATTTGTTATTTCCAGTGTTTTTGATTCGTGCCAGTAAAGCCAGGGTGAGATGATATCTCATTGTAGTTTTTATTTGCATTTCTCTAATGGCTAGTGATTGGGAGCATTTCCTCATGTGTCTGTTGGCCGCTTGAATGTCTTCTTTGGTGAAGTGTCTGTTCATTTCCTTTGGATTACTTGTCTTTT
>NW_004444221.1:296525-332790 GCF_000243295.1 Trichechus manatus latirostris
CTGGTTAGATTTATTCCTAAGTATTTTATTTTTTTAGGCTATTATAAATGGTATTGTTTTCCTGATTTCATTTTCATTGTTTTCTTTATTGGTGTATAGGAATCCAACTGACTTTTCTGTGTTTATCTTGTATCCTGCTACTCTGCTGAATCTTTCTATTAGTTTCAGTAGTTTTTCTCATCGGGTCTTTAGGGTTTTCTATGCATAGTATCATATCATCCGCAAACCAGGACAGTTTAACTTCTTCATTACCAATTTGAATGCTCTTTCTTTTTCTTGCCTTCTTGCTCTAGGTAGGACTTCTAGCACAATGTTAAAGAGGAGTGGTGATAAAGAGCATCCTTGTCTTGTTCCTGATCTCAAGGGGAATGTTTTCAGCCTCTTTCCATTAAGAATGATGTTGGCCATTGGTTTTGCATAGATGTCCTTTATTATGTTGAGAAATTATCCTTCTTTACCTATTTTATTAAGAGTTTTTATCAGGAATGGGTGTTGGACTTTGTCGAATGCCTTTTCTGTATCAATTGAGATGATCATGTGATTCTTTTCTTTCCTTTTACTTATGTGGTGCATTACATTGATTGATTTCTAATGTTGAACCATCTTTGCATACCTGATATGAAACCTACTTGCTTATGGTGTATTTTTTTTCGATATGATGCTGAATTCTATTGCCTAGAATTTTGTTGAGAATGTTTGCATCTATATTCATGAGAGATATTTGTCTGTAATTTTCTTTTTTTGTGGCGTCTTTGCCTGGTTTTGGTATCAGGAGTATGCTAGCTTCATAGAATGAATTCGGAAGTGTTGCTTCCTTTTCTATGTTCTGAAATAGTTTGAGTAGTACTGGTATAAGCTCTTCTCTGAATGTTTAGCAGAATTCTCCAGTGAGGACATTTGGGACAGGGTTTTTTTTCTTGGGAGTCTTTTTTTTTTTTTTTAAATTACCTTTTCAATCTCTTGTCTTGTTATGGGTCTGTTCAGATTTTCAATATCATTTTGTGTTAGAGTAGGTAGTGCATTTCTAGAAATTTATCCATTTCCTCTAGGTTTTCAACTTTGTGGGAGTATAGTTTTTCATAATACTCTGTTATAATCCTTTTCATTTCAGTTGGGTCTGTTGTAATGGCCCCCATTTCATTTCTTATTTGGGTTATTTGCAACCTCTCCTGTTTTTCTTTTGTCAGTTTGGCCGGTGGTTCGCTGATTTTGTTGATCCTTTCAAAGAACCAACGTTTGATTTTTTAAATTCTTTCTATTGTTTTTCTATTCTGTATTTCATTTACTTCTGCTCTGATCTTTATTATTTCCTTTCTTTTGGTGGCTGTGGGCTTTTTTTGCTGTTCTCTTTCTATTTGTTTGAGTTGTATAGTTTATGTTTTGATTTTGTCCCTTTCTTCTTTTTTGATGTGTGCATCTATTGCTATAAATTGTCCTCTGAGGACTGCCTTTGCTGTGTCCCAAAGGCTTTGGTATGATGTGTTTTCATTCTCACTTGATTCTAGGAATTTTTTGATTCCATCTCTGATTTCTTCTATTACCCACTGATGTGTAAGCAGGGTATTATTCAGTTTCCATGTAATTGGTTTTCTTTCCTTGCTCTTTCTGTTGTTAGTTTCTGCCTTGATTGCATTGTGATCAGAGAAGATACTTTGTATTATCTCAGTATTTGGGATTTCTTTGAGGGTTGCTCTGTGGGCTGAGATGTGGTCTATTCTGGAGAATGTTCCATATGCATTTGAAGAGAATATTTCCTTTGCAGTTGTTCAGTGTAGTGTTCTATACATGTCTAGGAGGTCAAGTTGGCTGACTGTGCCCTTTAGGTCTTCCATATCTTAAGTTTCTTTCTAGATGTTCTGTCCTTTACCGAGAGTGGTGTGTTGAAGTCTACTATTATTGTGGAACTGTTGATTTCTCTTTTCAGTGCTGTTAAATTTTGTTTTATGTATTTTGGAGCCCTGTCATTGGGTGCATAGATGTTTATTATGGTTATGTCTTCATGATAGACCGTCCCTTTAATCATTATACAGTGTCCTTCTTTGTCTTTTATGGTGCATTTTGTTTTAAAGTCTATTTTATCTGAGATTAGTATTGCTTCTTCTGCTCTTTTTTGATAGCTGTTCGCTTGATATTTTTTTCCCATCCTTTGATTTTTAAGAAATTTACATCTTTGTTTCCAAGTGTGTCTCTTGTAGACAGTATATTGATGGATCCTGTTTTTTAATTCATTTTGTCACTCTCTGTCCCTTTATGGGGTGCATTTAGGCCATTTACATTCAGTGTAATTATTGATAGGTGCGAGTTTATTGCTGTCATTTTGTAGTGCTTTTTTTGTGGTGCTGACACTTTCTTTGTTCTTTTAATCTCCTGTGCTGAATTTCTTATGTTTGTGGATTATTTTTTAATTTCTTTTGTTTTTGTAGATTTTTTTTTTACTGTGACTTTATGTTTTTCTTCTTTATTTTGATGAGTAGGTTTGCTAACTTTCTTTGTGGTTACCTTGAAATTTACCCTTATCTTCCTAGGTTTGAACAGTCCATTATTAGCTGGTATCAGCTTGCCTTCCTCTATACCTACACCATTTATTCCCTCTTCTATTTTTCTGCTTTTGTTGTCATTTACAGATTAACCTCTCTGGTTCCCTGTTGTAATTCTTTTGGTCTTGGATAGTTCTTGAGACTTCATTTCCTAGGTTGGTATCTGGCTGGTACAATCCTGCGTCCTAGATGCAGCCTGTGATCTGATGTTGTTTGTTCTAAGACCAAAGGACTCTCTTTAATAATTCTTGTAAGTTTGGTTTGGTTTTTACATAGTCTCTGAATTTCTGTTTATCTGGAAATGTTCTAATTTCACCATCCTGTTTGAGAGATAGTTTTGCAGAATGTATTATTCTTGGCTGGCAATTCTTTTCCTTTGAGGCTTTATATATGTCAACCCATTGCCTTCTTGCCTGCATGGTTTCTGTTGAGTAGCCCGAGCTTAGTCTTACTGACTCTCCTTTTAGATGACTTTTCATTTATCACTAGCCTCTCTTAAAACTCTTTCTTTATCTTTGGCTTTGGCAAGTTTAATTATAATACGTTTTGGTGACTTTCTTTTCAGAGCTACCCTGTGTAGGGTTCAATGAGCTTCTTGGATAGATATTGTCTCATCTTCACGATACTGGGAAAGTTTTTTTGCCAGCAATCTTGAACAATTCTCTCTGTATTTTCTGTTATCCACCCCATTCTGGTACTCCACTCAGTCATAGATTATTCCTCTTGATAGAATCCCATGTAATTCTTAGGGCTTCTTCATTTTTTAAAATTATTTTATCTGATTTTTCCTCAAGTAAGTTGGTGTCAAGTGTTTTATCTTCAATCCCACTAATTCTGACTTCCATTGCCTCAATTCTGCTCCCGTGACTTTATATTGAGTTGTCCAATTCTGAAATTTTGTTGTTAATCTTTTGGATTTCTGTTTGCTGTCTCTCTGTGGATTCTTACAGCCTGTTAAATTTGTTGTTATGCTCTTGTATAAGCCTTTTAAATTTCTCTTTTGCTTCATCTGTGTGTTCCTTGGCTTGGTCTGCATTTTGATGGATCTCCTTCGATCTTTTGAAGATCTCTGTATATTAATCTTTTGTATTCTACCTCCAGTAATTCCCAGAAATTCTCTTCCTTCAGTAGGTTTCTTGGCTTTTTACTTTGTTCACTTGCTGAAGCCATCATGGTCAACCTCTTTATGTGATTTGATATTGACTGTTGTCTCCGAGCCATTAATAAAAGTTATTATATTTATTTTATGTGTTACTGTGTCCTAGCTTCTTGTTTTGTTTTGATATGCCCGAATAGGTTGGTCGTGTGAGCTGCTTTGATTATTGGTGTCTTTGAAGCTTTCACATCCCGTCACCAGGTGGTTATAGCTGTTACTAACTATGTGAGCCCAGGAGTTTGTTTTTCTTCTGTGGATTCAGCTCAGGTGTCCAGGTCGTTGGTCACTGAGTGTGTGGTACAGGCTCTCACCTACAGTCATAGACTGGCAGGGGTGATTGGAGTAGGCACAGGTATCTGGCTGTAGTAGGGGGTCATATGCTGAGCAAGGCAGAGGGCTTATGACTGCCCATGAGTGTCTGAGTGGAAGGCATGTCCCTATTCCCTAGAGCATGTAAGTGGGTAGGTTTTGCAGCTGGACTTTGTGCACCCAATGCTGTTGGCTGTAAGGACTGAGAGGCACCACCTATTCTTGGACCCCTTACCTGGGTGGTTACGTAGAGTGAGTGGAGCCACCAGTCCCCAGGCCCCTGATGTGGGTAGGTGAGGAGCCTTTGTAATGGACAGAGCAGTGTCAAATATCATGAATCTGCCCCTCTCCCTTATAGCTGTTGCAGATGAAAATAGGCTTCAGCTATATACCCTGTTGTACTGTGGCAATGAGGGCTACACTGTTGAAATGGGCTCACACAAGTCTATGCAGGGGTCAAAGGCATTCAAAGTCCATGGACCCTATAAGCTTGGCTTAGGGGAGATGGTAGATTGTTTTTTCCTGTTGTTAATTTGTTCCTTCTCCAAAGCCAGGAGAATGGCTCGGGGTGTGTGATGGGTCCTACTTCTGGCACAGGGGGCACAAGAAGCTGAACTGGGACCTGAGCACAGTGGGGGGGGGGGACAGGTAAATGGGAGAGAGGTACTTCCCAAAGGAGGGAAGGGTTTTTTTGATCCACGTTGTAGGTTAGACGCTTGTGCTTATCTTTCCCTGATTGAGTGCTGTTTCTCCCTAGTTCTAAAGGCTTGAGTAGACTCTCCATCACTTGGTTTCTCCCAGTGTGGAAAATGCATCCCGGATGCTACTGTTTGCCTCAGCCTACAAGTACCAGCCGATCCAGCCTGCAGGGTTCTGGCCAGGTCAGGTCTGATAAATCCTTGCTGCTTCTGAACTGTCTCTCCCTCTCCCTGCCACTAAGCCCAATTTCTCAACTGTATCTTTGATGTTCAGCGCTCCTAGATTGTCATATATAATTGATTCACTTGTTTTTTCTGGTCTTTGTTGTAAGAGAGATCACAGGAAGTACCTGACTACTCCACCATCTTTGCCCCACCTCCTGTTTGATTTCTTGACTGCTGTTTCTGTGGACATTGATTGTTTTCCAAGTAGAATGAAATCATTGTCAAATTTCTTCTCCATTTAGCATGATGCTATTTATCAGTCCAGCTGTAAGGATTTTCATTTTCTTCATGTTCCAGTGTAATCTATATCGAAGGCTGTAGTCTTTGATGGTCAGTAAGTGCTTCAAGTCATCTTCATTTTCAGCAAGCAAGGTTGTGTCATGTGCATATCACAAGTTGTTAATGAGTCTCCACCCAATCTTGATGTCATGTTCTTCTTTAATATCATATGCTAGCAAAATTCTGCTGAAGATAATTGAAAAACAACGGCAGCCATACATCAATAAGGAATTGCCAAAGGTTCAAGCTGGATTCAGAAGAGAACATGGAATGAGGGATATCATTGCTGATGACAGGGGAATCATGGCCCAAAGCAGAGAATACCAGAAAGATGCTTGCCTGTATTTTATTGACTACACAAAGGCATTTGACTGTGTGGGTCATAAAAAATTAAGGATAATATTGTGAAGAATGGGAATTCTAGAATACTTAATTGTGCTCATGTGGAATTCTGTTCAAAAGAAGCAGTTGTTTGAACAGAACAAGGGGATACTGCATGGTTCAAAATTGGAAAAGTTGTGTGGCAGGGTTGTATCCTTCACAGGTATAAGTTGTGTATAGTAAAATAATATGCTGGAAGGATAGATTAACTTTTGCTACAACACCCAAGCACAGCTTTGAAAGATGAGTAGGAGTGAGTCACATGAAAGGATCAGTATGTGAAAAGTATGGTCGATTAAATTGAGTAGTACATTCGGGGAACCGTCTGCACGTTAGTACAAGTTGCCTATCACATGAGAAGAAGTGGCAGCATATGAGGCTGGAAATCTCAGCAATGCCAGCCCCAGTATGTGTCTTGAAAGCCATGTGTTTCATGTGTCAAATGATGGCCCAACTCATTCTCTTGGCCTCACTGCTGATTTCAGCTGTGGCTGGCTGAAGACAGTTTCATGCAGGCTTCAACTCAACTCAGGCTGACAGCATGTTACTTCAGACATGCCCTGCCGTGGAAATGCCTCAAGCATCTCCACTCTGGTAAAGCTACAGGGCCATAGACACTGGAGGAGCCCTTTCCTTAAGCATGCATGAGTAACTCAGAAGTGCAGGCAACCCTAACCAATAGGAGAGGAAAACTTAATAAATACTTCTCCGAGTCAGTTCAAGCTCATATAGAATGAAAAACATTCCATATGATCCTCAGAAGTTTGGAGGCGGGGCGGCAAACAGGGAGCCTTCAGTGATTACCCTGATAACATACCCTTACAGGATTTTCTTTTGTTCACTCTCCCAAGTCCCTCACTACCACTCTGTGGGATTGCTTCTCTAATATTAAACTACACGCACCCATGTCCTTGCTTGAGGCTCTGCATTATGGGAGAATACAAGCTAAGAGGTGTGGATTGTAGCCTGAAAGGCAGGGGGATCTCCAGTGAAGCATTTTAAGGCAAGAATTGCACGGTTTGATTTCTGTTTGGGATCAATGCCTCTGGTGACTGTGGAGAGGCCCTGTGGGAGAGTAACCTTACAGGCTTAGGTGGGAGAGAGGCTGGGAAACTGTTGGAGTCTTTGAGAGGCCAGGTACATCACTATTTCTAGGTGGAACAAAACAGTTAAGAACTCAGTTGCAAACCAAAGTTGGTGGTTCAAGTTTACCCAGAGGCCTGACAATCTACTTCCAAAAAATCAGCCCATCCCTCTGGAGCACAGTTCTACCCTGACACAGATGAGGTCACCATGAGTTGGAATCAACTCCACAGCAAATGAAGCAATCAGAAATAAGACAAAGGAGTAAAGCAGATGAGAGATATTTATTTCTGATAAAGATCTTATTGCAGAATGTAACTTATCTTTAGGCGGATGGGCTTCCTAATAATGAACCTCAGAAAGAGACGAATTGAGCCTCCCTGGCGGTAGAGCTGTAAGACCTCTCCACCACAAATGCAGAGCCTGCCCCTAGAGAGGCAGAGCAGAATACCTGTATACAGGCTGGGTAAAAAGAGGGATTAATGCCTAGTAACCGAAGAAATGCAGGAAGGGCTTGTTGAAAAGCAGCATTTAAACTGAGTTTTGATGGGTAAGCAGAGTTTTGACAGGTCTAGACAGAAGCTTACATGCAAGATAGTGCTTTGTAAGCGATTAAATGCTAAACCAAAGTCATTACTGTAGTGATGGATATAGGAACTGGGTTATCTAAAGGCAGAGGTAGGTAGAATTTTGAGGTGTTTATTCATTTCTTCTTAGAAAGTTAAATGGAATTGAGTCTTATCAACTGGTGGGTGGATTTCTGCGTTAAAATGCCAATATGTAAAAACTATAGTCCTCCACATTCCTTCCCCACGGTCAAATTCATATTCATTAAATCCCTCTCCCTTGTTGCTAAGCAGAGGATGCAAGAATACATTAGAAATCATAAATATTAGCACAGTAGGATTTGCAAGTCAACCTGTCCTGTTATAAATGCAATTGCAAAGTTCTAACCTTCTTTATTTTTGCCTACATTCTGTACAGGCCAGGAATACTTTCCCCAGGATAGATAATCATCACCAGGAAAGGCAGTAAGTGCTTATAAAGTACTGTCATTTCTACTGTACCCCATGCCCTTGGTTACTTTTCTCACATTTCCAGTGCTTATGACTATATGCAGGTACATGCAGGAGCGCGGCATAGGTACACACACACACACACACCCCACTTGGAAATACAAGGGTAATAATTCAATATGTCTTTTCAGTTCCTAAAATATAAATTCTTGCCACTTTTATTTTTAAAGTAGAATGTGGGCCAAAATGCTTAAAGCAACATTTTTTTGAAAATATTTTATTTTACCTTATATTTTATTGAGCATGCTTAGTCATAGGAGAGTTTAGAGTAGAAATAATATAACAAGATCTTGGCATCTTGTGAACGCTTTCTCATTGGACCATCCTGAGTTATGACTACGTGGCTATCATTGTGTCAAAGCTTCATTAATCTCTCCTCTCCTGCTGCCTGCCTTTTGATCATTTCATTACTAATTAGCCCTGAGAGTAGGTGGGGACAGAGAAGCTGTCGATCTCTATTCATTCCATTTCACAGTTCTGGTTTGATGGAGGGATAAAAAAATAGAGGAAAAGTATGGTTTGGTGCTGCTTTAATATTTTACTGATGTTCTCTCTGTGGGGGTATATTGAGATTCAGGATTATCTTAAAATGTCAAGTTACTAATGTAACATTCTTATTGATCAATCCTTTGATTCAATTCACTTTCACAACTCAATCGATTACCTACCAAGAGCAAGCAAGGCCCTTTGCTACGTGCGAGAGATAGAAGAGTGAACAGGATGTGTCTGCTTCCCGCCATCCTAGAGCTACAGACAAGTCAGAAATACGGACAGCAAATAAGTAATCACAAATGTGATGAATGACAGGAGGATAAAAGCAGGGTGCTGTGGGAATGCATGAAGGCGCTCTGGTGACGCAGTGGTTTAAAAGCCATCAGCGGCTAACCTAAAGGTTTGTGGTTCAAAACTACCTGTATCTCCGCAGGATAAAGATGTGGCAGTCTGCTTCAATAGAGATTTACAGCCTTGGAAACCCTATGGGGTCGTTATGAGTTGGCAATGACTCAACAGCAGTGGCTTTTGGTTGGTGGGAATGTATAACAAAGAGCTTCAATGAAGTCTATGTTTTCTGGGAAGGCCCTGTGAGGAAATGGTGCTGAAGGTGAGGCTTGAAGAATACATAGCAGTTAGGTGAAGCCAGTTTGTCATACTGTGGTGGCTGGCATGTTGCTATGATGCTGGAAGCTATGCCACTAGTATTTCAAATACCAGCAGGGTCACCGTGGTGGACAGGTTTCAGCGAAGCTTCCAGAATAAGACAAACTAGGAAGAAAGGCCTGGTGATCTACTTCTGAAATTAACCAACGAAAACCTTATGGATCACAGCAGAACAAATTATCCAATAGTGCTAGAAGATGAACCTCTAGATTGGAAGGCACTACACAATAGCTGCAATAATAGACTCAAACATACCAAATGATCATGAAGAGGGCACAGGATTAGACAATATACCAAATGATCATGAAGAGGGCACGGGATTGGTTGCCATAAGTTGGAGCAGATTCGACGACAGCTAACAATAACAAGCAAAGTGAAGAGAGCTGGATGAGCATTTGGGGCACAAGAAACAGCTTATGCAAAGGCCCAAAGCCAAGAGAGCACAACATTATTTGAAGAAGTGAAAAAAGTCCAGTGAGACAATGGGGTATGGAAATCATTCCTCATATTAATGCAGGAATGATTCAGGTCTATGTTGTGCACTTGGAGCACACGCATCTTGTAGTTATCACTCGTCTCTTCAGTTTTGGTGGAGACAAAATCTTAGACTCGGCAAAAGCCTCAGCAACCTTAGCAACCTAAGTTTCCAATAACCCTTTTGAAAATGATGAAATCAAGGTCCAGAGTGGTTATGACTTATTCAAGTGCACACAATCAAGTTACATGATATAATAAGAAATATTTGTTTTTGACTAGTCTTGGTATTTTTAAGGGAAAATCCCTGAAGTGTATAAAGACAGCACTTACTGCACATCCAGATATTACCAGGAAATATGTGTCCAGTGATCCCCTTTCTGAAGGATACGGGTATGAGGGATGTACAAATAAGTTCAAAAACATTCACAGAGCAATGGGACTTTGGCTTTTTCTCCCATCTTTCCAATATCCTCTGGGTTCTCAGGCAAAGAGAATGGTAAGAATACATGCCTAACTTGGAGTAATGGTTAAACTCATAACCTGCCTTTTTAAATAAGACACTGAGATTTTTCATTTGTTGCCCAATCCCTCACATTAAGTTCATTCAATAACCTCCTCTCATTAGACTTGCTAAGGGTCAATCTTCAAGGTGAGCTCCAATTAAAGTAATTCTGTCTTCGAGAGAATCACAGTGACAGTGTTTTAAGGACCCTTGGAGATATCACTTCATTATATGTATTACAAAAATGAGGTTTGAGTATTTATGTGATATTTTCCAAAGTCAGACAGCCAAGACGGATACTTAGGTTTTTTGGCTCCCAATGTATGACATATTGTTGACTTACGCTTCTCCTGGAGAAGGTTCTAGCAATTTTATAGTCAGCTTATAGAAAATGCCAGGTACATATATAAGCCTTTGGATTTTGGTTTCAAATTAATGATTTATAACTACTAAATGTCCTCATAAAATAAGAGGATAAAACAAAAGGTACTTCTAATTCTTTATCTTGAACACTATTTGATGGCCTAACTGAGGTTTGCAAACTGATATTATAGATGTATTTTGCTTGCTCCAGATAGTCTTTAGGGACTTAGAAGTTTTTTCTCGGTGAGACCAGAGGAGTTTCTAGTGATTGCCTCTTGGTTTTCTAAGGACTCACCCTCTTTTCGTTTCAATCCTCTGCCTTAGAGTTATTCTCTAACCAAGCCAAACCTGTTGCTGTCGAGTCGCCAATCTTTAAACTACAGACTATGACTTTTACGATATTTGAAAATGATGAGATAGCTTTGTTAATTTTAAACAGACTCAGATTTAAATATTTTAAAACAAGATTTGATAGATGTTTTATTTAGTGTTTCTCTGAGAATTGTGGGCATTTCAAGAGCTATCAAACTGGTTATTCTTTCCCAAAATTATTGAACAATTCTTACAACTTCTTGTAATTCACTTACTTTGTAAGGTGAGGAAGGTCTCTGAAGGGGGATCTCTTTTTAAACCAACCCTAAAGCATATTCTTTCCTTCTAATTTGTAAGGTCATTGATATCACCCTCTTCGACTGATAGCAAATCCTGGAAGTATGAAATCTGCTTATCTAAGCACGTTAGGAATGCCCAGCAAGCCTGTTTCATGGATATTAAATCAGTGCATAACATTGTGATGAGAAAATCATGAGGTCATGATCACTTATGCTTTAAACCTAAATGAGCAAACCTTTAGAACAGTTTGCTTTTGCTCTTTCCATGGGTAACAAATAGCTCAGTTGTTGTCTTTCTGTTAGGTTTCAACATATGTGTCCACCTAATTATCTTCACTAAGTTTGAAGAACAAAATAGCCTATGCTCCAAGGCTACTCCCAGTTGCCTCCCTTCTCACTGACACACCACCATTCAAAGCGCCCACACCCACTCCTTCTTTGCTCCCTTGTTACTTTCTGGAATAGAGAATTTTAAAAGTAGTGATTGAGTCATTTGATGTTCCTTAATTGCAGCAGTTTTCAGCCCTAGTTATACATTACAATTAACTGGGAAACTTTTAAAATTTACCTACATCCTGGTTCCATTAAATTATATTCTCTAGGGATAGAGAGACAAGATGCCCCAGATAAAGATAAAATAGTTTATAAATAATATAAGGTAATAAGACTGCTAAACACAAAGCAAAGCAGACTTCATAGAAGGTACTGATTATTGTTAGCTGAAACTATAAAAGAATGCTATTAAGAGGAGTTAGGGCTTGAGTTGGAATGATGCAAAGAATATTCCAGGTGGAGCCAAGAGAAGTGGGCATTTCTGATGAGTGGAAAGAGTATGAATACAGCCAAGATTCAAATGAACTCGGATGGGTTGGGGAAAATCAGGAGACAGGTTTCAACAGTTTTAATATTCATTTGGGAATCAATGGGAAATGGTATTATATAACTGGGTGAGACCAAGTGATGGAGATGTTTGAATAGAAGGCGGAGGTTCATCCTGGAGTTAAAATGGTGAGTAGCCAGAGGTTTTTATCACAAAGGAAAGGAAAGGGATTAAGAGAGAGGACAACATCCAATGCCTTCAGGATTTTTGAAGGCACCCATTGTAGTCTGCTTTCTGCAGTACGTTTGATGACTTGGATCTATCATTCTTCTCTCAATAAATATATACTTCTCTCATGCTCATTGCCTAATGTCTGAACATCCCAATATCTATTTGTATGTGTAACTATTGATATGCATTCAAGTTATGGAGCATGTCTCTGGGAATTTTCATTACATAACACCGAACTGTAACTCCAAATATGTAAGTAGTTATAACAAGTATTTTCATAATGGTACCAAGCTTTGCTCTAGTTTTATAGCCTTGGGTTAATCATGTAATCCTTCTACTCTTGGTTTCTTTGTGTATGCAGTGAAGAGACAAGACCAGATATTTTCTAGTCTTATATCTTGAACATCACATATATTTCCGATTCAACTATTCTCGGCCACATAGAGGATAAGATTTGTGACTGAGATTGTTTCATTCCTATCCATCTACCCTCACTAGGTTGTGAGTACGTTATTATTTAGACAGGAGAGTGGTACCTTTCATTTCCTGTGGTCAGTCCAAGGAAAAATAACTTTGTTTCACAAGAAGGGAAGAATATTGATTTCATTTATTTTTGTTTTCTAGACTGATGAATGAAGGCAAATAAAAAATATGTAGGTTAATAAACTATACTGGCATAAATATTTTAGATCAGTAAAGAAAATCATCAGACCCCAATCATCATACATGAAATTTACAGAGCAAATATTTATCCTTTTAAAGATTTTAATACATACTTAAAAATGGACAATTTAGTATTACATAGTCAGATACCATTGACACTGTAAATATGTGGTGTATATACTTTTAAGTAAAATATTTTCATGCTTATAAAAGTTGACCCTAAGTCAACTTTGGACAAATAGAACAACATACAGTAGAAATAAACCAAGTAGTAAATATGATATAGGTAAGGAAAAACATTATAAAGCAGTTGCATTGTTGACACAAAAGAAAAAAATAAACACACTTTTCTATTATTTGAAGGCAATTCACAATCATTTCCTGGAATACAGTGAGAATTTAAGGCCATTTGTTCTAAAGAAATGCTTTAATTTAGACACAACTTCACAAAATCGTAATTCTTGTAAAAACTGTACATGCAAAAACTCTTTACAATTAATTGTGGACAAGCAGATTAGTATATAGGAGTAAGTTATTTCACAAATGTGTTGTGTTCTAAGTCACAAAGTTGTGTATATTTCTGGGAATTTCCCAAAAGATTTCCAGCCTATGCACCCTGTGTGGCAATGTGGAAAAGTAATAACAAGGAATCGAAATCAATAGAGCCAGTATCCCTTTGAATATATCTAGACAATATATAATGGAATAAAAAGTTTAAAACACCTGCTAAATGGTTCACAGTTAACTATTCTTGGTTTTAGTCTTTCTAAATCGCATTATAACGTAAAGATGCTACTTTTTACACAAAGTATTTTCTGTGCATTTACAGTTCATAATGTTTGACTTTTTATTATTTCTATTTAGCAATACAAAACATAAACTGACTGCAGTCTAAATGTAGAACCCAAACTCCATGAAAAATGCATGTTCTTACAGGATTCACATCTGCTAAGCTTAAACTCCCATACTTGGCAAACAGCACAGAGAGATGGATTACTAAGCAGATGCACTGCCATAAGACTCAATTCAGTGACTGAGAAATGTGAAAGCATCTTTCCCTTTCCTTATTTGCAATTGTATTTGTCCAGACAGCCATTCAAAGAGATATTGCTCTTGTGATTATAGCTATTGCAATTTAGAAGACAAAGGATTCAAAATTCAAAACTCTTATTCTTAAGAACAGTTATAAAAGTATTGAAATTTAAAAAGTAGTAACATGTAAACATTGATACAGAGAGACTGCTTTCCTATACACATAGCAGTCGGGACATGTTGGAGTTAAAAATATACTTTGTGCTTTTTCCCAGCAATATATTGGAAATTAGCTGTTTCTGTCCAAAAAAAAAAAAAAAAAAAGAAAATTACAGATTCAGAGAAGACATCCATATTTTGCTTCAAGCACTTAACCAAGTTTTCTGTTGCTCATGCAACAACCATATTTACAATTTTGGTTTAGGAAGAGAATTCATTTTGGATCCAAGAAAGCACATTAACTAGTACTGCTGACACCAAACTGAGAAAAGTATCTCATTCCCGGGTTCATTACCGAGCACCAGGCACAAAGCATTGACTCAGCAGTTCTCGCCGACGTGTAGTTAACGTGAAGCGTTTGGGAGCACAGTCATATTTGAGTCTGTAACACATGTGTAGGCGGGGTATACGGGGGAGGTGCAGGTGATGGCTTGATTCCATGGGCCCTCATATAGGAGAGAAACTGCTCGGGGATCTCAGCTAGGACATCTTTAGCCAATCTAGCCATGCTCAATATGTGGTTTCCGCTTCTGTCAATGTAATCTCTGAATGGTACAAACTAAAACAGAGGTGGAATAAAGTTACTCCGCAGACCTTAGAATGCTCTTTAATAGACATAAAAATCAAGACATGTAAATATTTGTTTGTAGGAGGGAGAATCAGAGAAGCTCGGAGTAATGGTGAGATAATAATTACCATACAGTTTTTAACTAGTTAATACTACAAACAGCCGTAACAGTGAAGAAATCTTTCTGATATATATGCTCTATCTAAAAAGAGACATAATTGTTTTCTATATTGGGTTTTCTTCACCCCTATAACTCACGTCTCCTGATCCGAATATGTCCATTATGTTGGTATGTGCGTTCTGCAGCTTTTGGTTTCTGGAGCATTTAACCTCTTTGAGGCTCAGTGTCCTTTCAAATAAAGTTACTACATGCTTAACTCAACTTTCAATGCAGAAATATTACACTATGCAGAACAAGAAACAAATAGGTGAGATTAAAAGAAATTATAGTGTATACTGTGAGTCTGAAACACGTAAGCTATTTTTAATTATTACTATAATGTCAAATCATATGTACAATGAAAATAAAATTCACATCATTTATATCAGTAGGAACCTAAAATATTCAGTACATTGAGTCTTGTCCCTGACGTTGATTTCTATATTCATAATTTGAGAAGTCATAAAAAAAAAAAGAATTTTTTTTGTGAGATTTTGGTATACTTCTATTGAAATATAATTCTTATTTTTACATCATATAAAAATAATTGCCCTATCTTTATATAAGCAATTATGTGAGAACTCTTATCAGCTCACCACCAAATACTCTGGTAATCTAGGAATTAGATTACCTAATTCCATTCTCATTAATAATGGTTATTTAAGTTAATAAACTGTGTCAATTTCCTCTTAGGGACATGATGATTCCTGAAGTGACCTGGAAACAACTGGAACTGTTAATGTAATATTTTGGGAACACAGTAATTTTAAGTCTTCAGAGAAAAGGTATAGTGAAGACATTTTAGGATGTTGAACAATTTCTGAGCATAATATTTGAAAGTTTGAATTAAATTCTTTTTTTCCTCATAATGTAACACAGCTGTTTTAAAGCTATTTTGAAAAACTGACTTTTGATTTAAACAGTTTCTCAAGACATACTTGAAAACAACTGTTACTAAGAAGCAGGCTTTAAAATGGTCAGGTTGCTATAAGTCAACCAAGTTAGAAATTTTATCAAATCCCATTGCCGTCAAGTCGATTTATACAGTAAAAGTAGTCTCTTTTAAATGAAAAATAGAAAATTATTCCTTCCTTTTTCAAATAAGACACATTGTAGGTAGATGTATATCTATGTGCTATAATTTTACCCTCTCTGTCTCTGCCTCCTTCCCAGGAGGAAAATCAGACCAACTTTTAAAAAGGTGTGATAGAAAGGTGACACAACCTTCTCTTACCCCTGTAGGTAGCTTAGTAAGGGTAAGAAAAAACTAACAGAGCAAGTAGCTGGGAAGGGAACTGTAGGAATGTGAAATTTTGTGAAGTCATATTATCTAGCTATGAACAAGGCCTGACATTTTTAACAAAAAATCAAAGGGATGTGTCATGGATTGAATTGTGTCCCCAAAAAATAAGTGTATCAATTTGGCTAGGCCATAATCGCCAGTATTGTGTGATTGTCCACCATTCTGTCATCTGATGTGATTTTCCTATGGGTTGTGAATCCTACCTCTATGATGTTAATGAGGTGGGATAGATGGTAGTTGTGTTAGTGAGGGAGGACTCAATCTACAAGATTGGATTGGGTCTTGAGGCAATCTCTTTTGAGATATAAAAGAGAGAAGTGAGCAGAGAGACTGGGACCTCATATCACTAAGAAAGTAGTGCCAGGAGCAGAGCACATCCTTTGAACCCAGAGTTCCTACGTGGAGAAGCTCCTAGTTCAGGGGAAGATTGATGAGAATGACCTTCCTCCAGAGCTGACAGAGAGAGAAAGCCTTCCCCTGGAGCTGAAACCCTGAATTTGGACATCTAATCTACTTTACTGTGAGGAAACAAATTTCTCCTTGCCAAAACCACCGACTTGTGGCATTTCTGTTATAGCAGCACTAGATGACTAACACAGAATGCAACAGAAAGTTAAGGTTTATTTTCTCTCTGAAACTATAATTATAATTGGGAAAATAGGAATCAAGACAGTTAAGAATTTATGAGAGAACAGCATCTAATTACACCCTCTCGTCACTTATCAACATGGTAAGGTCCCAAAGACCAGGTAGTTACACAAAATTGGCATTATGTGAAAATGGAGAATGACTACATCAGATCACAAAATGGAGTGTGACTACATTATTACATAACCATCAAATGATGTCATGACATAACTACCAAGTTACATCACTACACAACTGCCAAATTATATCATTACATAACTGCTAAACCACTGAGATTTGCCAAACCAAATCATGGCCTAGCCAAGCTGACACATAACCCTAATCATCACAGTGTTACACTCGCTTCACGCCTCGGCATTCGTTACTGCCAGACGTACATCATTAATGCACAGATAAATCAGACAGTTGATTTTTTACTATTGTCATAAATGTGAAATGTTGGATAAAGAGATAGTAGATAAGTGAGGAGAAGGTGTATAACTATGTTGTTGTGTGCTCTCGAGTCAATTCTGACTCCTAGCGACTCTATATGACAGAGTAGAACTGCCCTGTAGGGCTTCTAAGGCTGTAATCTTTATGGGAGCAGATCGCCGGGTCTTTTCTCTCACGGAGTGACTGGTGGGTTCAAACCACTGACCTTTCGATTTGCAGCTGAGTGTTTAGCCATTGAGTCACCAACTATATTTATTTCATTCTTATTCTAAAAGGCATAGCATTTAGCATTTTAAAAATTAACATTTAGTATTGTTGGTATGGTTAGTATACATGCAACTATATTTTATTTTTTAAAGAGCTCAGTTTTAGGGAAACAATACTACCTATGGCAAACAAACGATACTTCTCTAGAGAAAGATGAAATCTCACCTGCTTTTGTCTATCCTTTCCCTAAACTCTCTTCTTCATCGTTCTTCTATACCATGGACATTAAACTCATTTATCTTTTTACCCCCTATTCTCACAAACTCTGGAATCAGATTTCCCAGGTTCGAAGGCTAGTTCTGCGACTTATTAGCTGCATGATCTTGGGCAAGTTATTGTCTACTCTGTGCCTCAGTTTCCTCTTCTGTAAAATGAGGATAATAATAATAATGCATACTTCACTGGATTGTTGGATTAAATAAGTTAACATATGTAAAATGCTTAAAGCAGTGTGCAACTCATAATCTGTACTGTACACAATAGCTAACATAATTATCACCATTACTATTCATGAATTTATACATTTATATATTTAATATAAATATGAAACTATTTTCTTAATAGTTTTCTATTTACACTCATATCAAACATTAAATACAAAGAATATTCTTATCAATTTTATTTTTTTCAACTTTAAGAATAATACCAGGTCATCTAAAGCACTAATTCCTAGCCTTTTTGTTATTTCAAAACACACTGTTTCACATTTTCAGCAAGTGTTACAGGGCGTACTGATTTTTTTTTTCATTGAAATAAATTAAGATTCATTGTTAATAATTTCATGATACTCTGGGATGTCAAAACTCAAGGCTCATAATCACTGTTCTCACAATCCATACAATTCTACTCATCTTAAAATATGTTTATAAACAATAGGTAAGAAAGGAATTCTAGTTTTCAACCTAGGATGGGAGCATATACCACATTTAACTTAGGTTTGTTAGGTGGGAGCACAGATTCTGATGTGCCCTTTGAGTATTAGGGGCCTTGCCTGGGGGTTGAGAATCACTGTCATAGCAAGTGACTGTTATCAACAGGAGTATATTTTATCCAACATGCGTGTTGGGAGTGGGGAAAAAAAAAAGTTGAGAACTTTCTACTCACTAACCTAGATTGTCTAAACCTTTTCCAAAGGAGGTATTCATCTCTTCACTCATCTCACTAGTCATAAGCGAGAGGTAAAAATGACATATGACTCTTCACTTCTTTTACCTGCTATTAATGTCAAATCTCACAGTTTTCATGATAAAATGTGCCCTCTTTCTTCTTGGGAGATTGCTCATATCCCTCTACAATCCCAGTTTTCCACTCAGCTTCTCAGACCACTCTGTTATTGTCTGTTTCTGTCATTCATTTCTGATCACTGTATCTGGGGGCCTCTTGTTCGCAAAACCTCCACACATTTGTGAATGCATGTTGATCACTGGCTGTTAACCACCAGAATGAACTCAGGCCCTTAAAATGTTCAATTAAGAGGAATAAATCACTTTTTACTTTCTCTTAATTGATCATATTCATAGGAAGAATACCAATAAGTGCATTCTGTTCTGTGGAAATATACTGTATCCTTGATACTCCACATCCTTTTTTTTGTTTTGTTTTCTGCATCCACCCAGTGCAAGGAAAATGTTCCACATGGCTGCTCTAAGGCTGCTCTGCCTATTTGTGAAAACAAGTTTGAATCAGTTTGGGCAAATGGGCTTTTAGTTGCTGTTCTGCTCAATTTTGCTTGATTGTTCCTACTGTGCAGGGCTCCATTAGTGATTTTTCAACCCTAAGCCTTCAAGGTTATTATTCTCCTTTTACTGTAAAATATGATTTAAATATAATTTTTCAGGAAATGATAGGCTGCCCAGCAGCTGCTTGTGGCCAGGAGGAGGAATGACACTGCATTATACACAGTGGCCAATTCACAGCTCACGCAAACAAACAGAAATCCTTTACATATGCTGATTTAAGAAAATAAGTCATTTACATTTTACAATAACGATCTCATCCTGCTTACTATTTATACTATAGTCATATGAGATTTAATCTCCAGGCAAAGGATATAACCCAACATAAAACCGACTACAGTGTCATATGACAAGGTATAGCTACTATGAAATAGTGACATAAAAGTGCCTTCCCATTGGACTCTGACAACATACTAAGCAATAACAATAACCGATACTGATATTAATGCATTGATTGAGCAGCTAGCAGATGGCAGGCTTTCTGCTAAGGGATTTCATAAAATATCTAATTTAAGTTTTGCAAGCACCTTATCTGTATTTTGAATTTACATACGAGGAAACTGAAACTTAGGCAGTTTAATTAACTCACCCAAGATTGGGTAATAATAACTGTCGAAGTTATTATTTCAACCCAAATTGGTCTGACTCTGATATGTTAACCACTAGGGTAATAAGAAGTTTTATAGAAGTTTAGAGTCAGACAGTCTAGGATTGAATCTTGGCTCTGTCCCTCCTTAGCTGTATAACTGTCTTAGTCACCTAGTGCTGCTGTAACAGAAATATTCCAACTGGATAGCTTTAACAAAACGGAAGTTTATTTTCTCACAGTTTTGGAGCCTAAAAGTCTAAATTCGGAGCATTGGCTCTAGGGGAAGGCTCTCTCTCTCTGTCGGCTCTGGGGGAAAGTCCTTGTCTCTCAGCTTCTGCTTCTTGGTTCCTTGGAGATCTCCATGTGCCTTGGCAAACATCTTACCCCATCTCTCCACCTAGCTTGCTTGTTTAATCTCTTTTATATCTCAAAAGAGACTGACTAAAAATACATCCTACATTAATCCTGCTTCATTAACATAGTAAAGACAACCCATTTCCAAATGGGATTATAACCACAGGCAGAGAGGTTTCAATTTACAACAGATATAGTGGGGGAACACAGTTCAATCCATAACAATGACTATGGACAAGAAATATTAAACCTCATTTCCTCTTTTGTAAAATGTAGGTAATTAAAGTACTTTCGGCATAAAGTCAACTAAGGTTTATGTGGAGTAAGGCTATAGTTCTTAGTATGCCCAGCACATATGAAGCACTTACTAAATAGTTAAATGTTATTATTACATGAAGCTGGAAGCCATTTAGGGTTTGCATTAATAATGAAAACCCCATCTACCACC
This sequence comes from Trichechus manatus latirostris, assembly GCF_000243295.1. NCBI lineage: Eukaryota > Metazoa > Chordata > Mammalia > Sirenia > Trichechidae > Trichechus > Trichechus manatus. The sequence goes on from NW_004444221.1 coordinate 316,851, forward strand.
CCCAACTTTCTGCTGAACCTCAGCTATCTATTATTTGCAGCCTTAGGCTTTTGTTTGCCCACTTAAGAAATCTGGGATTTCATATGTAGTGTATTAACTCTGTTAGGTTCAAAATGTAAGAAATGGTAAGTAGAGAAATGGTAAGAGAACCTAAATAGACCCTATTCTCTGATGATGCTTTAGCCAGTAGTATTTATGTATCAATTAGAATGGTTTAGGTATTTTCATATGATGGAAGATAGACACTATTATCCTTGGTGTGCCCTTGTTGTTGTTTTCCTTAGTTGCTGTCCAGGAGGCCTCTGTCTAACAGAACAAATCACTGTCCAGTCCTGCATTACAACCCCAATACTCTAGGGGCAGGGCAAGTTAACCCTTCAAAGTAACTCGTTAATTTGTGTGTGTGTGTTTGTGTGTGTGTGTGTGTATGTATGGTGGAATGTTTACACAACCTTATTCAAAGAGATAGAAGATGCCAATTCTTTTTCCACACGTGATACATGAATGATTGACTTGTTCACTATTTTTAAAAGACCAATCACTATTTAGAAACTTCTCTATGAGATTAGAAAAGAGTACATTAATTCTCCTTAACTAAATATGGACATGCATTGACAATCCGGGAGCAATTAATTCCCTGGGGACATTTTAATTTTCTCTTCAATATCTGTAAGATGCCACCACTTTTTCAGTTCAACCTCATGTGGCAGAATCGGTTGACTACCTCCCTATTTCCTCAGGTGCCACCAAAATCTTTGGTGATCCCAGTGTCACCTTATGGTGGTAGTCTGCTCTGAGGGATTCTGACTTTCAAAGAGAGGAAAACTTCATGATTACACTAGTATATACCATATGCTGATAGGTAGCAAAGTTTTTCATATCTGTTATTTCCTCTGAGATGTACAACATCATGGGAAGAGCAAAAGTAAAAGAATTTAGGGTCTAAGATAAGTAAACAAAGGCTCAGAGAGGTTTATTGACTTGTTCAAGATCAAAGTGACACCATTAAAATTTCACTGATCCTCTGGGTCCTAATTCAATATGTTACCCAATATAGCATATTCACTGAAAGACCCTAAATACTTCCATGGTCAATGATATTTTTTCTTGTACAAATGATAATAGGTGTGGTTGTGGATTGCCACTAACATAACATATTGGCCCTTTTAAAGGAAGCCTTAATGATCTAAAGAGTCAATGCTACCTCGCAAGGGAGAAAATAATACTAAGTTTTCCTTAACATGAGACTATGAGATATGAGGTGGCCTCTGCTAACTTTGTAAAAATGCATTACAACAGCAACATAATACATTCTAAAGGATTACAAATTCATATTTCCCTTCAGTAATTTGATTTTTTTGGAAACTGTGAGCCAGATACTATGACAGCTTTTAGATAGAGTGTAATTATTTGGATCTATAATTATCCTGATGAGGATAAGGTGAATAATCAGGCATCCAATTATGAAAACGAAACACCATGGGATTCTTAAATAGATGACCACATCATCATGTTCCCTTCCACTGCTGCTGTTAACCTAATCATTTATGTGTGTATGCTTTTTACTCTACCAAGTACTTTAGTTTGAAAAGTTTAAACCATATTCAATTACCTTTTTGAAAAACTGTTATATAGATGTTCCCATTTTAAAACTTAATTTTGCTACTGATGAAGAACAATGCTTTTCATCAACATATTAAACTTCATAATATCATATTTACAAATTAGTTCACATTATTTTCAAATTATTCTAACATTTTTTTACTGAGTTCTATTTCAGCGATCTATTTTATATACATAATCTCATTTAATCTTCACAACAATGAGATTTATCTCCAGAACACTGAAATTTAGAAAGCTGTCCAAGTTATCACAGTAGATAAGTCATAATTTCAACCAAATTCTATATGATTCAAAATTAGATTCTCTTAATGACTGTATTATAGGGATGAACATAGAGATTATTATTTAGGAAGTAACACTGAAGTCCATTGTTTACTCCTCCAAAACCTTTCACAGCATGTATTTGAATGGTACTGAGACTTTCTTCCTTTCTCTACTCAAAAGGTGTATTTCACAGCTGTTTTTCCTGACATCTTAAACAATATGGAGACTCTAAAGCACAGCCATGTGTTGCTCAACGTCCATGACATGTTCTGTGAAATAGGACATTATGTGATTTGGACGTTGTACGAACACCATATTATATACTGCTGCTGGCTGCTTACGAGTCGAAGCATACATTGTTATACAGTAAACTCTTTATTTGTAACTAGGTAAAGTTCACATTAAGATAATGATAGAAAGTATAGTACAGGACATACATAGGCCAGTAACATAGGCATTTATTATGACTATCAAGATGTGTATTATAGGTTATATAGGTACTGTACCATTATATTCCTGGTAGCACAATCGCTTTGTATAAAAGACATGAAATACACATATTGTGTGTGGCAAGCTGTTGCATTCCTACCTCCAGTTACGTCCTCTACGTCGCGTTCTCTGATCAAGATTTCTGAACTCTATTATAACCTTATGGGACCACTGACGTATATGTAGTTGGACGTTGCCCAAACGGATGTTATGCGGCATATGACTACACAAATATTTAGTTAAATTAACACCTTGCTTTCAATTATAAATTTAAACAGTACTTATTGGGTACTGATTTTTTCTTTCTATTCACCCCCAGAGTAGGCTTTAGTTAAGTATACTTCTTGATTCTAAATGAATTGTGAATCAGATATTTAGCAACTGTATTCAATTATAAGTAAAATTAAGTTGAATATATATATATATCCCAATATTCCACTTTTCTAATTATAATCTATGAGGGAAATATCACGAAAATACTCATAAATTTTTGTTGTATTTCTAGGACATTTACTTACTCTGAATATATTTCAGCTGTCTTAAATATATTTAGTCTTGTTGAGGATTAAATAATGACTAGATATGCATTATTAACAAGTCTCTCACCTTTCTAACTTGCATTTTTACCAAAGATCCCGATTGTATTTTCTGATAATAATAAAGTAGGAAAAGACAATAATATTTCCATTTTATATATGGTGAACCAGAAATAGAGGGAAAATTAATTACTTGAGTGCTTATTATATTCTTGACCGCTGTTATTTAACATGTTTCTCATAGACAATCAACTGGCTAAATGAAACAGAACCTGATTTCAATTTAAGTTTGTTATTTACAAATCAGAGCTGGCACAGGCTCTTCACAATGAATGAAATAAATCATTTTTGTTCAATGTCTTACCTGCACAATGTCCCTTTCAGCATACCTTCCTCTGGAAGAGACTCTGACATCATCTCCATCCAATTCGACCATTGCTTAAAAATAAAACATGATCATTTGTTCAGTGTATTTTAGTCATATTCTAAGGCAATGTGGGCAATAAGGAAATTAGGATCTATGAAGTAGCAATGCCTACTATGTAAAGGCAGAAAGTGTGTTGAACCCTTTACCTCTTCATTCATTTCTCCCACAAAACCTAACAGACTGTACATTTTTACAGATGAAGAAAGCAAGCCAAGACCTCATGTGACCCTTTGAAAGGTGAGAAGAGCCAATGCCGTGTGGAAGCGTCTTTGGGTCCATCTCCCTGTCCTAGAGGTCCTCAACTGTGTTATAAGCTTACATGACTGATTGGGCAAGCGATGCTCATCCATTAAATTTTAATTTTTCTTTCTAATTTAAGAAACTTGGTATTAATCACCATATAACTTCCTATAGCAATTTGAACTTCATTCTTGTTGAAAAAATATTTATTGAGAAATTACAACAAACTTATGTACTCTATAAAGAACAAAGGCATTTTCTCTGTCCTTATACTGATTGCATAAAATATTATTTTTCTGAATTACGATTTTTTTTGTGGGTAAAAGAGTAATTTTAACATTACATAAATTAGCTGATATTTGGGAATGCTGTGACTTAGTGGGGCAGCTGGTAATACAGTAAAGCTATGCTGCAGTTAAGAACATTTTGCAGAGTTTATTATGTTTTCAGTGAGAATTCACTAAATAATGAATTACATGAGGAAAGCTAATTTGTGCTTAAAGTATAATTCTATTACGGATAATTCATTTTGTATACACATGACATTACCAGACTCCAGAGAGTCATTTGTGATTATAATATTTGCCGCTTCACCCACTAAAAATATCTCCTTCAGTCAGAATATAATCTTTGCCATTTTACTATTTTCCTCGGTGCTTGGATAACTTATTTGGGTTAAAACACTGTTTTCAATTTTACCTTTCTATACAGGCTCACAAGCCAGTGTTTGGGCTAAGGCATTGTTTGTATACATAACTGATAGACAGCTTAGCTATACAACAGAACTCATAATTTAGTAAATTATGTACATTAGCAGTGATAAAGCAATTACATTATTCGAAATACAAAAGACTTATTCTTCTCTACTTCTTTGGGATGTAAATAGGAAAATTCATTATGCTCAAATACATTCTATAGTTAATTCTTTTTTTAGTCTAAGTCTGTTTCCACAATTTTCTTATTACTTTAAGATAAATGTACATCAATAGTGACATGACAGTGATCACAGAAACTTCTTTATTCTGTAATATGCTAATAACTCATAATAATTATATTATATCCAACCTAAAAAGGGAAACAAGAATTAGATGATAATCTGAATCTCACACCTTCACATCCTCTACAATCTCCATTGATCTTTGTGAGTGTTTCATTCCAGTTAATGAGACAATGACAGTTATTCAGGTAATAACGTATTAGAATGAGATCCTATAAAATATCTCACACTTTTCAGCATGGCCTTTGGGTTAAAGGCTGGAGGCAACAAGAATTGGAAGCTACACTTCTGAGAGCAAGAAAAGAGATAAGGAATGTGTAAGAGTGGAGGGCTGATGTTTACCCTTCAGGTTTTTAGATCATCTGGTCCTAAAGGCAGCTGAGACCGTCAGCCTTAGCTCCCCACCAGTACCTCTCCAGAGATAGCTCTTCATGTTGTACTAGCCATGAGAGACACAATGAAGTCAGAATCCCTTCCATCTCTTCCCTCTTCCTAGCTCAGACCAATGCAGGTAGCCAGATGTTGGTTTAATTTGTCTATCTGACTGCCTTTTATGGATAAAGAAATCCCTGCTGCAAGAAATCTTTCTTCTTAATGAAGTTGCTCTATATAGGAGCAAAAAAATCATTGGAGAAAATTACACAGAAAATTTTTACATGTTCTTATTAAAATATAGAAATAAGAAATTTGAACTCATTAATCTAATTGTTAATTCTTATTTCCTCTACGTTCAAACAATCCATGTCAAAATATTGCATTCCTGGCTCATGCAAATAATGTGCTTCTGGTTAAAAATACATAGATGTTGGATTTATGTGATTAGTAGATAAAAATTTGCAAGTTGTATTTCAGTCTTTACCTATGTCACTTTATTTATATGATATATATACTTAATTGACAGCAGACTGGAAATGCTGAAAGATTTTTCTGATGGGATTGCAGCCATTTGAATGTAAATCAGAGGTTTTCTAGATTAAACATAGACATTCTATCTTTTTCTTCTTAGCCAGTGAGCAAAACGATGTGTTTTGAGAGGAAAGAAAGATACTTTAGAGGTGTCTAAGTTATCTAGTGCTAACAGTAATACCACAAACGGGTGGCTTTAAAAAACAGAAAGTTATTTTCTCACAGTTTAAGAGGCTAAAAGTCTGAATTCTGGGTGCTGGCTCTAGGGGAAGTCTTTCTCCTTCTGTCAGTTCTGGAGCTTCCTGTGGCTTGGCATCTCTGTCCCCCCATCTCAGCTTGCTCACTTGCTTACTTAATCTCTTTTACATCTCAAAAGAGATTGATTCAAGGCACACCCTACACTAATTCTGTCCATTAACACAACCTATTCCAAAATGAGATTATAAGCACAAGCATGTTATTGTTGTTAGGTGCCCTTGAGTCGTTCCAACTCACAGTGACTCCATGTACAACAGAACGAAAAACTGCCCAGTCCTGCATCATCCTCACAATCATTCGTTGCTATGTTTGAGCCTACTGTTGGAGCCACTGTGTCAATCCGTCTTGTTGAGGGTCTTCCTCTTCTTCGCTTTACCAAGCATGATGTCCCTCTCCAGGGACTGGTCCCTTCGGATAACATGTCCAAAGTACGCAAGACAAAATCTCATCATCCTTGCTTCTAAGACGTATTCTGGCTGTACTTCTTCCAAGACAGATTTGTTCATTCTTCTGGCAGTTCATAGTATATTCAATATTCTTCACCACCACCGTAATTCAAACGCATCAATTCTTCTTCGGTCTTCCTTATTCATTGTCCAGCTTTCACATGCATATGAGGCAATTTAAAATACCATGGCTTGGGTCACGCACACCTTCGTCCTCAGAGTGACATCTTTGCTTTTTAACACTTGAAAGAGGTTTTTTGCAGCAGATTTGCCCAGTGCAATATGTTGTTTGATTTCTTGACTGCTGCTTCCATGGGTGTTGATTGTGGATCCAAGTAAAATGAAATCCTTGACAACTTCAACATTTTCTGCATTTACCATGATGTTGCTTATTGGTCCAGTTGTGAGGATTTTTGTTTTCTTTATGTTGAGGTATAATCCATACTGAAGGCTGTAGTCTTTGATCTTCATCAGTAAGTGCTTGAAGTCCTCTTCACTTTCAGCAAGCAAGGTTGTGTCATCTGCATATTGCAGGCTTTCAATGAGTCTTCCTCTAATCTTGATGCCACGTTCTTCTTCACATATTCCTGCTTCTTGGATTATTTGCTCAGGCATACAGACTGAATAAGTATGGTGAAAGGATACAACCTGGATGCATACCTTTCCTAATTTTAAACTAGGCAGTATTCCCTTGTTCTGTTTGAAAGACTGCCTCTTGGTCTATGTACAGTTTCCATATGAGCACAATTAATTGTTCTGGAATTTCCATTCTTTGCAATGTTACCCATAACTGATATGATCCACACTGTCAAGTGCCTTTGCACAGTCAACAAAACACAGGTAAAAATCTTTCTGGTACTGTGCTTTCAGCCAAGATCCATATGACATTAGTAATGATATCTCTCATTCCACGTCCTCTTCTGAATCTGGCTTGAATTTCTGGCTGTTCACTGTTGATGTACTGCTGCAACCATTTCTGAATTATCTTCAACAAAATTTTACTTGAGTGTGACATTAATGAAATTGTTCAATAATTTCTGCATTCTGTTGGTTCATCTTTCTTTGGAATGGGCACAGATATGGATCTCTTCCATTCAGCTGGCCAGGAAGAGGCACAGAAGTTAGGTATTACAACATGTATTTTTGGGGGACACACTTCAATCCATAACAAGTGGTGCCTATTGTTTCTAGTATACAGTCTACTTTTCTAGCTCTGTGACTAGAACTTTTTTCATTGTATTAAAACTTTCATGCTGGTGAAAGCAGAAACCAAGTGTTGCAGGAACCATAATACCCTGTTCACATGATTTCCAGGGAAATTTTCACTCTAATTCCCAAGAAAGAATATTACCGTAAGGAGAATTTCCCTCTTTGTCTCTAATTTGCACTCACTTTTCTGCATGGAAAGAGGAAAGATTCATAGGATTACTGAGATTAGAAGGGACTGATCTTGGCTCTCTCTCCTTTGGAGCAGCTGGTTCTTAGGACAGAAGCAATTTCTCCCTATGCCACATGTAATGGGCAAAGCTCTATACCTGTTGGGAAGAGACCTGGAGATAAGGGGAGGTCATTCAATCCTGGGGAGGAAAAGGTAATTTGAATTCAGACTCTGTCCGTAGGTTAACCTAAAGTCTTTAAATCTGTGTTGCTAGTAATAAATCTGATATGCTGGTCTCTATCTGAGTGATTCTTGCATATAGCATATATACATACATATATGTATGTATATTTTTAAAGACATTTCAGAACTCAAAAGAGTGTGATAAATTATCATACCTCAAAACCCTAACCAAAAAAGAAAATTATTGGGAACAAAAGAAATGAAGGAACTAAACAACTGTGTCAGTTGGATGAGGACAGTCCACGAATAGCCATTCCTGATGCTTTGCATAGAAATACAGGAGCAGAAATATACACCAGGGATGGCCAGTGGCTCTGTATTCATACATACATATGTGGCAGCTCTTCAGAAACAAGGTCACACTAGAGGTCCATACACATTACCTATGTTTGAGGTCATACAATTAGTGGTGGACTTCCATAGGAGATTGGGAGACCTGAGATGTATCCATTAAGAGATGTATGCTTGAGAGGCAAAAGCAAATGGTAGCTGAAGAAGAAAGCAGGTGTCCATCATTGATTAATGCAGATTATCAAGTGCAAAAAGCATTAACTAGAAAGACATGTCTTAGCTTTCCTGACTCCAGAGAGATGTCTCAAATTCACACCTGCAGTATAATGCAAACTGATACAAATACTCAGAGACGGATGACATATTAGCAGAAGCAGCAGCAGTCAGGGCTCAATGACTTTTGCTTTAGAAACTGGAAGATTATACTGATGAAGATGACCTGCCAAGAATGGAATCTAAGGAAAGAATATTCTTAGAAATTCAGCAGTATAACTGTTTGTGGTGCTTTACCTGAGACTGAAAGATCTGTACTATGGAAAAATTTCTTATGGAGGAGGGACTGGTGGTTAAATGAGAATCATACCAGCAGTATTCATACTACAATCAGCTACCTATATATGCTTAAGCTAAACAGTGATTTACCCAAGATTGTCCCAAATTTTCTTAAATTATTCTCATTTCCAACATCTTTCATATGACAGAACTTACATATTTAAACTGATATATTTATAAAACTAATGTCTACCAACTAGCCAGGCTCTGAAAAACCACTAAATTAGCATATCATGATTATGCTAACATTTCTATTCACAACCTAATGATTTATTAATTTAGCACTCATCCTTAAAGGTTTTCAGTGAACCCAGAATGTGTTTTTCCTTGGGAACAAAAACTCAATTTATCACTCTGTCAGTCTTAAGAAATATTATTTTGAGATACAAACCATCACTGATGAAATGGAAAGCTACATGTTGAATTAATCTTTAAACTGGAAACAGCATGCCCTACTCAGAAAACAAAATCTTTTAATTTGCTGTCTTTGAAAGACATCATCGTGAGATAGCTATAATCATGTCTATATGTATATGGACTTTATAAACAGACCCACATGCACACTCACATCCTTAATATGCAGAAAAGAATGATAGAAACCTAACAGCATGATCCAAAAACCAAACCTACCACTGTTGAGTCGATTCCAACTCATACCAACCCTATAGGACAGAGTAGAACTGGCCCATGGGGTTTCCAAGGAGCAGCTGGTGGATTTGAACTGATGATATTTTGGTTAGCAGCATAGCTCTTAACCACTGCACCATCAGGGAGGACTCCGTGAACATGATACATCAGATTAAATAAACTCCCAAGGAATACTATTGAAATTTTACTACTCACCATCAAATTCTGCTGGTCCAACGCCTACTATAATTATTGACATTGGAAGTTTTGAGGCCTTCAAAGAGAAAGCACGATTAGGTCACAGCATTTTTGACAATGAAAGGTATAAAATTATAGAAGTTATGGAAGTAATGAGCCAAACAGACAGAAAATAATATGGCCGATTTTACTTGAAAATTTTCACAGAAGTTTATTCAAATAGTTTCTAACCTATTTAAAATTGTTAACTGCAGGATAATATACTTGATTCCACTCTTATTCTTTCCAAACTCTCTCTATATGCTAATCCAGGGTATATATATTCTTCAAGAATGACCACCCCTGAATAAGATAAAATAAAAAAGTAAAGAGCATCGGCTTTTATTTGCTACTCTCAGCCAAAATCTTCCTAAGCTGACTTTGGGTATCTTCGGTTTCTTTTGCACATTCTTTCTCCTCACAAACAACCTTTCAGTTGCTAAAGGGCACAAAAAGTTCCAGATTTGTGAGTGGTATTTTACTCTACCTCATTTATACTCAATGTTAGGGAAAGCAATTTTCATAGTAAATGAGCAACCATAAATGATCATTGTAGAAGGTTATTCTTAGTATTATTAATTTATGCATTAAATATCCATGAGATTGTGAGGGAGACTAAATATTTAACTCAGTAACATATTTCCACCATATCACTTAAATTATATCATTACATTAAATAATTTAATGTTAAGAATCTGAGATGCAGTAATAGAACACTGCAGCAACCACATAGTCATCTACAAAGGTCAATGAATTACAAATAATTTTTCCTCAGTGCATCATGTCCTGTTATTTTAAGCCTAAATCATTAAGTCCACATTTTAAAGCGCATACTAATACCAATGATCAGACCATAAAGAAAATCGAGACAAATTCAACCCAACTGTATCTATTTAAAAAACAAATAAACGAACTTGTAAGCCTTTCCCTCTCTCCTTCTTATATTTGTTTTTTCTAAGAATACGTCTATACCCAAACCAAAAAACCAAACCTGTTGCCATCAAGTCGATTCCGACTCATAGTGACCCTATAGATCAAAGCAGAACTGCCCCATAGAGTTTCCAAGGAGCACCTGGTGGATTCGTACTGCCGACCTTTTGGTTAGCAGCCGTAGCTCTTAACCACTACGCCACCAGGGTTTCCAGAATATGTCTATAGTGCATATGAATTTTTCCCCAAATGTAGTTATTCTTTTCTCACACCAAACAGGTCATTCTGTCCTCTCTATGCTATTAATAATTATGAGGCTTAGTAAAGAATTCGTTCATGCAATCTGCATTTATTAAATGTCTGCTTTGTGCCAAACACTGCTAAACCTGAATCTAGTAAGGTGAGCAAAAACAGATATAATAGTTGCACTCTAGAGGACTAATGTCTAATAAAGAAGACAATCAACTGAATAATCAGGAAAAACAAACGCACAATTAGAAATTATAAGAGCAGGATGACTTTTGAATCAAATCTAGTCCTGATAAAGTGCAATAGAAATAGTACTTAGCCACATATAAATGTTAAAAAATATTCTGTACAAATAATAAGATTGTTTGTAAGTAAATCAAGCTAGTAGAAGTTAACCACACTCACATATATACATGAAAAAAAAAAACTAGTTGCCTTTGAGTCAATTCCAACTCGTGGCAACCCCATGTGGTACAGACTAGAACTGTTGCATAGGGTTTTCTTGGCTTCAGTCTTTACAGAAGCAGATTGTCAGGCCTGTCTTCCATGATGCTGTTCAGTGGGTTCAAATTGCCCAACTTTAGGTTAGTAGTCAAGTGAAAAATACTTGTGCCACACTGGGACCTATATGTACATGAAGGTGATGTTAATATTTTTTATTTTTTTAAGGAAAGAATTTTGGCATAACTATCCTTGGTTGCTCAATGGTTAGAGCACTCACCTGCTAACCAAAGGTAGCTGGTTAGAACCCACCAGCTGCTCTATGGCAGAAAGATGTGGCAATCTGCCTCCATAAAGATTTACAGCCTTGGAAAACCCATGGGGTCACTATGAGTCGGAATCAGCTGGATGGCAGTGGATTTGTTTTTTGTTTTTTTTTGTATCCACATCCTCTAGCCTTGTCCTTAAGAATCCATAGTACAGATGTGCATAAGTTGTCTGGATATGGTTAAGCATGTTATCTGTTGCAAAAACGTGGGCATTTTGTTTCACTGTTAACTAAAGCAGACTCTAGTCTCAACCTAAGTAGTGCCATGCAGTCACTTAGCCAGCCCAAGACTCAGTGACCCCTACTCACGTTAACTATGGACTCCTTAGTTTGAGCCATGTCCGAAATAACACCATCTGTCACGATCAGGAGCACAAAATACTGGGAGCCATCCTTTATAGAAGAAGCATATCTGAAAGGCAATGAAAAGTAAGGAATTTCACAGAAAATCATTCCTCTCTACATGATGGTTGCTAAATAATATTTGAAAGAGTCAGCAAAACTTTTAATCTCTAGAAAATGTTTAATCATCTGCTGGAAGCCTATATAATGCAAACTCTTAAACATAAATTCTTCTGACACAGCACACTGCCTGACACTAGAATAACTGCAACTTCAGCACATGCTGACACACAGAAATACCTGCTTGTCTTTGATGTTCATTCACTAATAAAAGGTGAGCTGGATGAGAGTCTGTTTAGCACAGAGGAATGGACATGGGTTTTGGCACAGACTTAACCTGGCTAAGTCACATAGTATATGTGTGATCGTCAGCAAATTACTTAAGCTCTCAGAATTCTATTAGCTTTAAAATGGAGATAGTAATACTTACACTTTTTTTATTGTTGAATGAATTAATAAAGAAATTGCATGTATAGTATTCAATGCACATAAGTGGTAGCAGAGCCCTGGTGATGCAGTGGTTAAGAGCTTGGCTGCTAACCAAAAGGTTGGCAGTTCGAATTCACCAGTCGCTCCCTGGAAACCCTATGGAACAGTTCTACTCTGTCCTATAGGGTCACTATGAATCGGAATCAACTTGACAGCAACGGGTTTATTTATTTATTTTTTAACAAGTGGTAGCAATAATCAAAAATGCTTTTCAGCACATCCATAGTTCAAGTTCATAATACACATTAAGTCAGTGGAAGACAGGAAGGAGGATTATACCAAACAAGAACAAAAACTAGGGATATAATTTTTGTTCTAGCTAGAATATGTTCTGGTACTCAAGAGTTTAGCAGATTTCTCACCAAATGACTCTCAGTAATTTAGGGAGAAATTCTATGAATATGTTCTATTTTATTACATTTCTCATTTTCCCATAGTATTCTACGTTCTGTGCATCTAGAGTATATTCATAACTTCTATGATTCCTAGTACATTACTGGTATGCAGTTCACACTGAGTAATGAGTAAGCATTATGGTGCGATTCGAAAATAGGATAGTAGACAAGAAGACTTTATCCTAAGTTTCCAACAATTATTGGGTAGATCACAGAGAAATTGAGTTCAAGAAAATGTCCACCAACTGGCCAATAAAATTCCTTCATGACTTGAAAGATCCTAAGGTATCCAGTTTGAACAGGTGGTGGACAGGCCAACAGTATAAAATGTCAGGACACAATTTATTTCTTGGACAGCAGAATTAATGGCCACATGAACAGAAACAGTAATTACAAGTTTCCCATAGACTATAGAAACTAATAATTGTTTATGCTCCTAGTAAAATAACTGATAATTCTGTAGATTGATGAAGATGATACATCAAGTGGGATGCTCAGATCTCGTAAAGGCAGTGTTGAACCGGTTTGTACAGTCAAAACTACCCCACAGCATTGCACCATTGATCCTAGACATTAAGAAATTTGTATTAATTTAAAGGTAATACAACTAATAAGAAGAAATCCAAAGCAAATATAAATCTATTTTCCTACTCCATGCTTAGTGTGTGGGGTTTTGTTTTTGTTTGTTTTTAACTAAAGAAGTCTGAAAATCTTTCTCAGGACTTCCTTTTAATTTTTAAATGCCCATTATTTGGGGAAAAAATAGTATTTCCTACTGACTTCACTTCAGAAACAAAAGGTTTTATATTTCATGTGATAATGGAAGACTATAAATAGTAGTGAGAAAAGCTTTTATGAATACAACAGTACGGCTTCACTCTTTTCTTAGTAAATGCGTTCTTAAAGATGACAAGTTTCTACCAGATTCAAAAACAATACAGAAAGTTCAGTATTATGCTGTCACCTAAAATACCACATCAAAGGGCTTAAAATTCTGAGTTTTGTTTGATTTACTAGAAAGTATACCTAAGAGGAAAATATATTCATACCACCAAAAGAGATGGGGATGGTACCTGAAGCAGCTCATAGTAAAATGGAATTTCTGTGATGTTTATCTTAAAAATTCATGGGAATTTTTCATTTTACTTTATAACATATACTTGCTTGTATTGATGCTTTATATTCCCTAGCATTGAGGAAAATTAATGCTTTAGAAAAACACATGAGTTTATTGTGTGGCTATTACTATCAAACCCGCTACCATCGAGTTGATTCCAACTCATAGCAACCCTATAGGACAGAGTAGAACTGTCCCACAGGGTTTCCAACGCTGTAAATCTTTACTGAAGCAGAATGTCACATCTTTCTTCTGTGGAGTAGCTGGTGGGTATGAACCACCGACCTTTCAGTTAGCAACTGAACTCTTTAACCACTGTGCCAACAAGACTTCTGCTATTACTATAGATGTACTTAATTTGAAAACAAAGCACATTTTACATAAGAGCTTTCCAATCCACTGAAGTCTTTATCACCACCAGCACCATAAATTAATCTTTTAAAGCTATTCATAGTTTCTATGTTATTTGCTCTACAAGTTGCATACTGTTACACTTTGCAAAAAAGTCTCAATTTCAAACAAAATCATATTTTGTACTACCATTTCTTCTAATTTGGCCTTTTATTTTACAAATATGATGTTTATGACAAAATAATAAAATGTCTATAGAAATGTATGAAATAGAAAGTAAAAGCTCACCACACCCCATTACCTCTCCGAAGAGGTAAAACTATGATACACAGACTTAACAGATTAAAATTACATTTTAAAGGTATTGAAGAAATTTACTTTTAAAAGAAATATGATGATAATCCTTTTGTAAGTTGAATAATTAAAACTTTTCCTGTCAAAAGCCAGCAAACTAGCTTTATCAACTATAGCCAATCTATAATTTATATTTTAATATTGCTGTGACAAATCTGAGATAGAGGTTACATCTTTGTCAGGGTTGTGGAATTGAAAGTGCACTTCTTTGGAATTTCTGTCAAGAAAATTTCTAGGATCATTTTTATAGGAGTTCATAAATACTTGGCTCTGATTTGCAGAATACTCTTTCCGCATATTATTAGTTCATAGGAGTAGCCAGGGCAAGAAGAAAGATAAGAAGCTGACTCAGAAATCTTTTAAATAGTTTAATTATGGTTTACACAATGGATTAAATCTCTCTAATACTGAATAAAGGGATACTTTGAAATATTTCAGCACAGAGTACCAGAGTAATTTTTATGTTACTGAGTTGTCTTTCATACCAAACAGCTTTTGACCATGTAATTTAGTGACCAATTATATCTGCAAAGATAAGAAGTTTCCTTGTACTTTCTTTTGTGTATCTTTATCTCTGTAGAAGAGATAAAAAGGTTTAAGGATGCAAGACATAACACAGTGATTTGGAGTCAGATAACTTCAGTTGGAACTTTAGCTCATCACAAAGGGCCACTCTACAAATCCATTTTTTCATCAGTAAAACAGGAATAACAATACTACTTTTACTTCCTAGACTTACTGTGAAGATTAAAAGAGATAATCCACATTACAGCACTGAGCATATTGCCTGAGACAGACTATGGGCTCCATAATGTTTGTTGTTTTTATTTCATTATTGTTGATCATAGAGATGGCAGAGATAAAACATGACACATTCTTTAGATTTATTTGGAAATTAGTCATGAAAACTCCAAAATTAAACAAATGATATTTTCTGAAAGATGGAAATTAATTTTAGCTGATTATTTGGATCCTGGAATTTTCTCACATATCATAAAAGAAAATACAAAAGTCTAGCTAACAGTTAGAAATTGATAGATCTCTCTTAAGCTGAAATATGATAGCCCAAAACAAGTAACTGGTTAGGCACAGGAAAAACATAAATAATAGGAAATAAAGAATGAATGTTCTTTAAGTCGAGTGAAGAAATAGTTAACTTTCTTCATCACCTGAAAAGATATTTAATATTTTCACTGCTGCATTACTTTATATTTGAAGTATTTAGTTGGCCAAATACACCAACAAATAAAATTTATGTCAAGGGTCCTCCAAGTTCGAGAAGGGAGAGTGTTGACATGTCGTGGGGTTGTTAACCAATGTCATAAAACAATATGTGTACTGACTGTTTAATGAGAAACTATTTGTTCTGT